>NC_090224.1:13350000-13612500 GCF_024489055.1 Chanodichthys erythropterus
ATATTTAAAAGAATATTACAGCATTATAAATGATTTATCCATGCACTTCTGTTGTCAAAAGTACTGTGGTAGATTTTTCCCTACACACCTGCCTTGTTAAACCGGGTGTCCCAGACACCTATGAATTTATACTCTACTAAGCGTACTTCCATACCTGTTCTACGTCTCGGCCTGTTTGGGCACAATCAACCAGGTATAAGCTCTTTAGTGCTCCTCCACTAAACACTATCACTTGAGTACAGAAGTAAGATCTCTAGTGCCTAGTCTGCTGTGTAGCCTAAAAACAGACTCCAGACTATGCCTTAGAATATGCTTTAATCACGGCCGGAGGACCTCGTATCAATCACAGAGAATCCCACCAGCAAGAAGAATACAACAGTTTATATAGGAGCACGGCAAAGCATTCTATGATTGGTTCTTCATATGTCAAACCCTCCTGTTACTAGGTAAACCAATATCTGCCCAATCATGCGTTTATTTTTTGTTGGTTACTCAATATCATGGGGCTGTCATATTTAGATGGTTGTCTAGCTGTCCTGAAGTGTCATTTCCACTTTTCTTATTTTTGGACATGATTCAGAAACTTCAAAAACATGTTGAAAATAGACATCTTTGACGGTATTCACCAAGCGCTTACACAGATAAACACAGGAGCGTTTGAAAGCAGGCATCTATCAGCGGACCGGTCCCTCTCAAACACTTCTGTGTGCTTTCAAACGCTCCTGTGTGTTGATCATTGTAGCCAATCACAGACATATGTTGAGCATGTGAACACAATGGCTAATCAGAGGTGTTTGCGAATCCACTCAACAGTGCTCAAAGCGTCACATTTTTTAAATTTCAGTACCAAAGTCGGTGTCAAAGTACCATGCCCTTGTAATCTTTAATCAAAATAACTTCCCCTCCCTCTTGCAGCGACATAGCGGCTGCGTCCGAAAACTGAATTCTGCATTCAGAGGACACATTTCAAGGTACGAAGGCATCAAAGCACGTCCGAATTCAATGTTAGCTTCACTTCCTGTTTCCTGAGATACCTTCATCCGATTGATTTTTCAAGGCAGCATAGATGTATCCTTAGCTGCCTTTGATATCCCACAATCCTGTGCTTTCCATTCTGTGACAGTTGAGCTAGAAAAATAAAGATGGTGTCCGAAAGTTGCATTTGCTGGCCAGTTTGTGATTTGTGACATTTTCCACTTTTGATGTCAATTCTATAGAGAAATTACTACTGTAGTAATTAAATATTTGTTTAGTTCTCACCAAAGCTCACGCTATATTGCTGTAGATCATTAAACTGTTTCGCTGCCTCAGAAGTCTGTCCGAAATCCATTTCATAAGGTGCCTTTATGCATAAACGCTGACTTACAAGTCATTGCTTGATAAGGCAGCAAGTGAGCTACCTAGGTTTTTGGACGCAGCCCACTTCTTTTCTCTGATGATGCATTTACAGGCGTGAGGGCGGGACAACCTGTCACTCAAATCAGATCACAGAAATAGCAAACCTCAACCATCCAATCAATTCCTTATGGACCGAATAAAATCCCACTCTTCCTTTTTTTCTTGTTTGTGAAGCCGTTTCAATTAGATATACATCACAATAGGGAAGAAAAAAAAAAATCACAATTTTCGTTTTCATGCCGACTTTAGTGCTTTCAAGCCTTTAGTCGTTATGAGCAAAAAGTGGAGCCTTATGATTACTCACCCCCAAGCAACATAAGGTTCTACCGTCTTGAGCATTTGTATAGAAGTCTTGTTGACTTTCACAAAGGTGCCACTGAAGATCTTTCTCAGCCTCAGCATCTGAATGACCTTCATCACTTTGGGGCTTACACCTTTGATCCTAGAAGCAAACATAAAGAAAAAATTAAACCCTTAAACAACCAAGCAGATGTGGAACAATACATAATGGGCAACATATCTGTCAGCAGATAGATAAGGGACACAGAGGTAGGCTAGAAGTGGCTTGAGTCTGATAGTAACTTTGTGTTTCCCAGGGAATCCGGAGGAAGCGGAGGAGTGTGGAGACGGTCATGAACAACAGCGAGGGAGAACTGGAACATAGCAGAGGAACAACAGGTAAGTAACCAGCAGGCAAGTGGGTCAGGCGAAAAAACATGGTATGATTGAGACCAGTGAGTGAACAAGATGAGTGCAGATATATAGTGCTGGCTGATGATCGCTGACAGGTGAATGTGATTAGTACTCCGGTGATTGGGATCTGGTGACTGTAGTGGGTGGTGACTGTGGTGACTCCCTGACAATAACAAATCTTGAGAGGGAAAGTTCACCAAAAACAAAAATTCTGTCATTTACTTATGTCGTTTCAAACCTGTATGAGTTTGTATATTCTGTAGAACACAAAATAATATATTTAGAGGGCCAATGTTGTTGTTTTTTGTCAGGTTTGAAATGGCATGAGGGTGAGTCATGAGGGTGAGTAATTTTTGGGTGAACTATACTAATGTCAATGTGAAATGATGAATGGGTAGAAATTACTCTCTGATGCGGACAGCAAACACGAGACTGTGCTTCGCTGGCGGCATGGGCGGCGGAGGTCTTTGTTTGAGTCTGTTGAGTCGTGTCTCATCTCGATGCTTCCTCCTACTGTTTTTCAAAAACTCCTCCATCCGCTTAAACTTCAGGGGACTTCCTTTTTGGACCTGGTGAAGTTGACAATTTCAGTTTTGTTCTGAAGCTAATATTACTGACAAATTGACAAAAACTGGTTACAAGGAAGGAATTCTCACTTTTCTCTTCTGCTGTAATGCAAGTTTGGCTTGAGTTGCTTTGATAGCCTGGTACGTCTTGCATTTCTTGAGAAGATTCTCGGGAACAAGCTTGATTACTTTCTCAGTTCTGAATAAAAGACAATATGAATAGCTAGCTATTAATAAATAATTTTAAATATACAAAATCAAAAAGGACAGGCCTTTTTATTCAGGCCTTTTTATATTGGAATTTAGATATATTGGATTTAGCAGTATAAATAACCATAACTATTGGGTGGTCAGTTTAATGCTAAATAAGTATCTACACATTACGCCCGGACGAGTCTCGCGCATCTTTCAAAGCAAAACCACGGATGCGCGTGGATGACCGAGTTCGACACATGCGCAGTATTTTTTCTATACTTATACCAGACCAGAGCCATATCTCTCTATGGCTCTGCCTCTACCCACGGGCCCTGGGGCTTCAGCCCCCCCTTAATCCGGCCCTGTCTATCAATAAAGAACTAAATTTTAATTTTTGGGTGAAATGGACTTTAGTCATATTAATATATTAAGCTTTATCTAAGCTCTTTAAAGTAATGTTGTTTGTATTCTATTTTTGCAGTTCTGTAATAAAAAGGTGATAAGTAATGTGAATAGCCTACACATACAGAATGCCTTGCGCGCTACCCTTTAAATATGCATCAGAATATTATGACGCCTTTATTAGCCTATTTGTTTCTCAAAACTCAATGATTGTAAACAGAGTTTAGTGTCTTTAGAAGTATCTAGGCTAAATTTTACAAAAATAAATCACAATATTCCCGTGCTATGGCCACGGCCAATGTAAACGCTGCAGCGGAAGTTATCTTAAGTTTTTGAACATGGAAGTGTGATAATATAGGCACACGTCCATGTTCAAAAACGGACATTTTTTAAAAACTATCACACACACACACACACACACACACACACACACACACACACACATATATATATATATATATATATATATATATATATATATATATATATATATATATATATATATATATATATATATAGGCTATACAAACACGTTTACCGTTGAAACGTCAATCCGACACGTTCCGACATGGTTAAAAAAGAGAGAAGGTATTAACATCAAGATACTGCTGTTAAAAAATACTTCCAAAATGACGAGGCTGAATCCAGCTTCTGGTTTTACTTTCGGTTTTGCACTTGACGGATAGGCATATCCCACCACACAAGTGCTAATAACTGGCCACAGACTGGATAGAAAATGTATTGCTTGTTCAAGCCGTTCTATTCACATTCATAAATACCGAATTTTGTATAAAAACAATTAAATGTTTAAAACACTAGTACAGATATCATTCAGCAAGGAAAAAGAGAAACAAATTTATGACAAACCGCAGGGCTCCAACAGGGCACAACCAGTAAAAAAAAAAAAAAAAAAAAAATATAGCCACTACTTGCAATTCACACTCAAAATGCAGCACAAAATCCATGCACGGCACTCAAAAGGATAAACAAATCACCAGGAACCACAGAAGATTGCCCACCAACCTCACCAGTGCCAGTCACACCCTTGGAGGAGACCCTGCAGCTGCCACGGAAATAAGATGATAAACTAAAGGAAGAAAACAGTAGGCCTATCAGTCAAAAATATACAATAATATGAATACACAAAAAAAAAAAAAAAATGGTAACAATAGTCGTGCTAGTCCTGTAAAATAAAAACCTTTTATTAATGACTGGAATATACATTTGCATTAATCAAATTATTTCATCTAATCAAATACCTTTAAATTAACTGGATTTAAGAAAAAGAAGAAATCAACCCTATGGTTTTTCTTTAAAAGAAACCTACAAAACAAACTTAAAAACAACCAACCTTCAAACATATAAATAAAAAATAAAAAAAATAATTAAAAAAACACGAAATAGTTCTTGTTTCCTAATACGCTCTCAACTCATTCAACACTGAAGACCATGCAGGCCAATCACCATCAACACACAAGGACTTCTGAAATGCAAGATAAAAACGACTTTCTGCCCACCCAAAGTAACCTATTGTCTTTACATAAACCCATTACCTCGATCAAACAAACATACGACTGCCCCGCGTTCAAATCACATGAAGGTGACTTAGAGACACACTATTTTAAGCATGAGCAGTATAAAGCAATAG
Source organism: Chanodichthys erythropterus (assembly GCF_024489055.1). Taxonomy (NCBI): domain Eukaryota; kingdom Metazoa; phylum Chordata; class Actinopteri; order Cypriniformes; family Xenocyprididae; genus Chanodichthys; species Chanodichthys erythropterus. The sequence goes on from NC_090224.1 coordinate 13,354,903, forward strand.
AAGTGTCTCCTTGCTATCCTATATATATATATATATATATATATATATATATATATATATATATATATATATATATATATATATATATATATATACACACAAACACACACAACAGTTTTTTTCTGGTTCTCAAATCTGATTGGCTGAAAGCCTTTTCCAGTTTTGTTCTTGTATATGGCATCAATGGAAAAAAAAAAAAAAAAAACTCATTCATGCGTGTCAAATTAGTATCCTACAAATAATGCATATTATTTATTTGCCTATTTGTGTTGTAAGAGCCAATCGCCGATTGGTAAATCGCATCAGTGCAGCTGACATTAGAAGCTCCGGTTCCTATAGAAACAGTCAGACTTGCGTCCCTTTAAGACAGCGTTTCTCAAAGTGTGGGTGGGGCATTAGAGAAATGAAAAGTGGGGAGCGACAAACGGGAGGAAATGTGGTCACTTTTGTGCCCATCTCTATTAACCTTTTGAGCGGTACGGTCCCACTCCCACATTCGGGATTTAGAACGTTCAGAGTTCAGTGACGTCACTTAACTGCAAGATTCAAATTCTGCTTTCGCACTTTGGCTGAGGCTGAGCCAGAGACAGACGCGCGCTCAGCACTTCTCATGTATCACAACTATGCAGTGTTTTCAGTAACATGTTTATTTTAGGTTTCAGACATTTAAAATCCATAAGTACTTGTAAAACAATACATTTAGAGCTTGTAAAGTACACACTGATGTCTATGGAAGCAGCAATAACAATCAATTCAAATATAATTTGACAACGTGTTTTATTCATATCAGATAAAGTGTAAGTAACTATAAAGTTTACTCTATTTTTCTCCGGCTATTTAGATGTATTTCGGGAGAAACTGATGAATTTATGTGCTGAACAGCTGCTCAAACTAACTTTGAAGTTATTTTTTTAAACGTGATGTTAAAGGTGCCAAAGAGGATGTTTTGTTTTATACATTTTTGCAATATTACTTGAAACTGTCTTTACTAACTGATAAAAGACTATTTATTAGGTGCACTGAAAGGAATAATATTAATATACATCATCTGTGCACAAGGTAGGGCCTTAAAAACATCAGCCAATCGTTTACGCAATGATCGCGTAAACGATTGGCCCTCTGGCTTGTCAATCACTGCCGTGACGTTCCTTGTGAGAGACGAGCGCGGCTGCGCGCTCCAGTAACTTTCCACACTCCACAGGCGCCGCATGCAATGTTTTTGTCAGGAGACAGGAGTAACAACTGCAGATTATGAGTTACCTGCGGTGAGTCCGACATAATGAATCCACTAACACGACACAGCGAATGTCAATGGTAAACAAACACTTGTGTTCCAATACTCGTGCACGAGTTTTGGGAGGCGTTCCCTTGAACTGAGCGGTGAAGGAGGGGGGTTGTTCTTACGCATGCGCTCATTTCAAAAACTCAATCTGGTTTCTCAGTCGACGAAGATCCTCTTTAGCACCTTTAATAAAATACATTTCAATACATTTTAAAAGATAAACTAAAAGCCTGTTTTATTACGATTTTGTTGGGGCGACTGGGGACAGGTGGGGCTCGGAACCCTTCCCCACCTCCAAAGTGGGGAATGGCAGAAAAAGTTTGAGAAACACAGCTTTAAGACAAGTCATTTCACTCGGCGGCCATCTTTGAAACGCCTCTCGGGCATCCAAGTGCAGCTCCTATCTCTTTGAATGGGGAAACATCCAATTTTCTAAAGCTGTTTGCCAAGCTTTCGATTAAATATTTGAAATCACCAATAAAATGTGACAAAACTGTCTCATGAATTTTGTTTCTAAACGCTCGAATCATAACAAAAAAACGGTATTTTAAAGGCTGGCTCAACCTAATGCGCATGCGCAGTCCTAAATGCGCGTCTCTTGTGCCTCATTTCAGAGGCGCATGTCTGACTATTTCTATAGAAACCGGAGCTTCAAGTTCTATCACTGCTGAAGTGAAATAAATGCAATACTTGACTAAGACACCGATCTTTCAAAAATACATTTTCATTCAATACTTTATGTACTGCTTACAGCGTATTTTTACAAGAATAAAGTTCAACATAAGCATATATTATTTAAATACCAATGTAGCGGGTCTACGCTTTTTATGTTTTATTTCGATAAACACAACACAATATAACTTTGTGACATGAAAAGAGCTTTAACTGTTATAAAAATACAGATTTGTGAGCATTAGTAGAACTGAATGCATGACAATAAACATGAAACACACGTGACCGTTGTCATGCAGTGAAACCGGCCAATCATGAAACAGCTGTGTCGTCATCAGAACTCGTGCAGCTCCACTTGAGATGCTTCGCTGGCTGACTCAGATTGCTGCTCTCGAATCGCTCTCGCGGTACTTTGAAATCATACGTCAGTCACATGCCTTCAGCGCCAGCTCAAGTCGGACAAAAGTACTAACCGGAATGCACTGCTTCAAGTCAGCTGCCGATCGGTCTGCGCAGCGCCGCATGAGCTCGAACACGCCTTATGGTTACCTCATACTCATCACCAGAGAAGCGGAAGCGGCGTCGGCGGCATAATAAAAGTTCTGCTGCTCGTGAGGTGCGTGTTGCGCAATCGCTCCAGTGGCCTCGCTCAGCTCCCACAACACTCGGCTCTGCTCTGCTTCATACTACAGTAATAATTGCAACCATGAACATGATTTCTTCCCGTGTCCTATCTTTATTCTTTTGCACCGTCCGTTGAGGTGGAGACCACATGTCCCAAGATTCCGCGCTCAAACTTCATCATCAAGCTACGCCTTTGTTTTGAATAGGCCTCTAGCAGACAATTCTTACATACTGCACCTTTAAAGATGACATGTTTGTAATGTAAAAAAATGGGTATTTTGCAAACCAAATTTATCATCTTTTATTAATGTCATGAAACAATTTATATACAAATTTTCTGTTAATGTTATTTTACTAATGTGATGTTAACACATTTAAGTGACAATCACGACAACCATATTGTAGTTTCACGAAGTGCAGAAAAAGTTTATGAAATGTAAATTAGTTTGAAAGTTATCGAGCCCTTCACCCTTTGACACTCATGAGCCTAAAAATGGAATTGTGCATAGGGATAATCACTTCTAAATGTAATATCCTCAGAAAAAAAAAAATAGATACTGTGAAACTTTGAATTGTTTAATAAAAATAATGCACAATAAATTTTACAGTCAGATTGTTTACATGTGTCCTTTTTTGGTACAATCTGAACGAAGGCAACAAAACAACAGTCCATGAGTGTCCATTAGCTCAGTTGAGTTTCCTGATGACTCTATTTATGTCCTCAGCTCTGGGTCCAGGGTCTCCAACATCTTTCATTAATCCAACTTTGTCTCTAGCAGCATGTCTTGGTACTGACAAATGGAACGGCAAAAGGAAGTTGTTTGTCACCCTGAAGTTCTTTCCGGCAGAATAGATCTCATGTATAAGGTCCTCCAAACAGATGATCCCGTATTGTCCTTGAGACACAAACAAAAGAAACCCATTCAGATTACATGTATAATTGTCATTAAGAACACTTTGACAATCATGCCATTACAAAATATCTAAGAATTTATTTTGCCACTGTGTCTTTCAAACTCATGTAAAGACTCCATTTACAAGTGAGTAAAACAGCTTTGCAGTCACATAATATACACTATATTGCCAAAAGTTTTGGGACGCCTGCCTTTACGTGCACATGAACTTTAATGACACACCATTCTTAATCCGTAGGGTTTAATATGGAGTTGGCCCAGCCTTTGCAGCTATAACAGCCTCTTCTAGGAAGGCTTTCCACAAGGTTTAGGAGTGAGTTTATGGGAATTTTTGACCATAAACTCGCTTATCTGTGTCTTTATTCCACTAACAGTTGACCGTGGAATATTTAGTAGTGAGGAAATGTCATGAATAGACTTACTGCAATGGTGGTAACCTATCACGGTACCACGCTTGAATTCATTGAGCTCCTGAGAGCGACCCATTCTTTCACAAATGATTGTAGAAGCAGTCTGCATGCCTAGGTGCTTGATTTTATACACCTTTGGACATGGAAGTGTTTGGAACACATGAATTCAATGATTTGGAGGGGTATCCCAATACTTTTGGCAATATAGTTTGCCCCATATTTAAAAAAAAAAAAAAAAAAAAAAAAAAAAAAAAGCTCTTTGCAAAATATTACACATTTACTTTTCCTTCATAAAGTTCCAGCATTTTACTGAATTAAATATATCTACCACATTAATAACTCACCAAGATGCTGCTCTATGAGTGTATTGTCAGTCAGAGGAGTCTTTCTCTTATTAATCCTTGTCTGACCTCTTTTTAATATGAGCTCACGGACAGATTTCAAGTTGGGATACCTGTTAAGAGATCACAACAATAAATCAAACCAGTAAAAATCAATTACAGAAATACAGCAGTTTAAATCCAAAATTTGCCAAAATATGCTAAGGGGTAAGACTTTAAAAAGTGATTTTTACAACAGGATAAGGGATGGGCATTTTTCCAAAATATTGTATTCTAATATTTGGCCTCATAAAAAAATGAATATTCAAAATATTTGTTAAATGACGTTACGAGAAAGACGCTGTTTTTTTAATTCATCAAGATTTTGTAACCATTTCTAAACAAGCTTACGATCAGGCAATATACACAACAAGCTTACATTATATTTTAAGGTTTTCTTTTAGTTAAAAAAAGGATTAAACAATATGTGCAAACAAAAAATATAAAGAACAAAAGCATTTAAGCTCAAGCAGCGCAAACGGGAAAAACGCTAATAAAGCAGACAGCGGCAGTTATCTTACAGAATGTACATGTACACTCAAGTCAGTATATGGTTATCATGTTTATTGTTTCACATATTCATGTTGAGAAAAAAAATAAGCTATGCTGACAGACATTGCAGAAGACTCAAAGATAACAGCTAAGTTTCTAACAGCCGCACTTTGTGTTTTCGTAAATAGGTCTCCCTCGATGAAAAGGAAGCTTATGTCTCGAGATCATTTTGCTATCATATAAGTTATCTTCTCTGCTCACATGGGGTACAGCTGCGTTTACCGGTGGTGAATGCAGTGATGGACAGCTGTCTTTCCTCATTCTACAGTTGTTTTGGTTTCATGTGCTTTCTCAATATGGTGGTGATATTATGATAACTCCGTTTTAGAGATGGTACTGAAATTTTGAAAATGTGATGATACCCACATTTCTGTAGTACCGATAGTACCAAGAACCCGGGTATATTCGGTACCCACTGATAGGGCGGTGGAATTTACGTGAATATGACACAAGTGAAGTACAAAGCTTTGTTTACAAAAGAAATAATAGGTTAGCAATTAAATGTGAAATCGCAGCCATGGAAACATTTTGGTTCATTCCGAATGAGAGAGGTACAAGAGTCCATAAACTTAAACTATGTATTCTATTTTGCGAATCGCGATCTGGTCACCCAATTAGCAGAGAATTTAACAATATTCCATTGGTTATTCCACTGAACATGGAATCTGTTTCTTTTCCCAAATCTTCACTCACACAGGGGATTATAAACGTTTCTTTCGTTCGCATTTAGGCCTATTATAGGCTATTCGCATTCTTTACTGTGGTAAAGCAGAAAAAACACTAAGACAGAAACCTTTTTGCTTGTGCGTCAATTTCTATTTAACACCGTTTGTGCTTGTTATTACACTTTATAAGGCGTCATGTTTATTTGTATATAGTGCATTTCACACATGCTGGTGATTTTTACTTTTTCCTCTGGCAGCGCTAAATCAAACATAGCATGAATGTCTTGCCCCTGCGGAGGATAAAACTTGCTCTTCAGACCTTTTACAACAAGTGTCAGTTGCTTGTAACATCAGAAGATAACATGAAGATATTATTAAAGAGAAATGGTCTCTTTCCTGCTCGTGTCCCTATCCCTCTCAAAGCGCAGAGCGGTATAGGCTATATCAAAAACTATAGAATAACGGGACTTTGGCTATATGATGACACATCTTTGTGTGGAAATAAAAAATGAATGTTTTTTTTAATAATAACTTATTATTTAGGTTAGCATTATTTACCAATATTTTTTTTTCATAGTTTTACAGGCTGTAGTGTGTCATTTCACTGACTGGATAGCTAAAATAAACATGCACGTCAGTTACCCCTGTTGAAAAAAACCCAGCATACGCTGGTAAGGTTGGTTTTAAAGCTGCTATGCTGGTTTGAGCTGGTTTATGCTGGTCCAGGACCAGCTTAGGATCAGCATGGACCAGCATAGGACCACTTGACCAGCATAAAGCAGCTCAAAACAGCATACCAGTTTCAAAACCTACCTTATCAGTATATGCTCGTTTTTTCAACAGTACAAAATGGATGTTTGAGCATTTTTTTTTTTTTTATACATTTCAAAATTTATTTCATTGAGGTATATACAAACACGCACACACGCTCCAATGTTTAAAATAAAATAAAATGTAATGTTTTTAAAATTGGCTATATAAAATAGTTCCAACAGATTTTGCTGTGATACTGAAATTAGTACAGAGAACCATCAAAATTTTCATGGTATCGGTACAGACTACTGGAATTTTGGTACCGTGACAACACTACTTGGTTTCATTAATTAATTTGATCCAAAATAATTCCATTTAGTAAGATTATCATCATCTATAATTAATTCCAACCTTCGCGAGGTAGAGCAGATGACAACATTGTGACTTTCAAATACAATAAACTTGTTAAAAATGCTTCACAGTGCCACCTAGTGCATTTAGTTTTAGTGCTTAGGATTTATCATGGATTCACTGCATTTACTGCCAGCAAAGCAACAGAGAAAAATTTGAATAGTATTTTTATTTTTCGATTATTAATTACAGATATTACAGAATATTCAACTATGTGTGCACACCCCTAACCAGGATCAGCATTTTCATGGGTTTAAATAAAAGATTTGTGAAATAAGAGACAATAAAAATAACTTTGTGCATAACTTTTATAGAAAATATAAAAAATAAATAAATTCTAAAGTCAACAATGGAATTTGACAAGCCAAACAAGTCAGTCTCCGAATAACGTGATTTAAGCCATAAAATAAACTTAATTCTGTAAAATAAGTATAATGAACTATGGAAAAAGCATTTTGAACATCTCCACATTTTGTAATTACCCCAAAAATCAAACATGGTTCACCCCTAATGCATGTTATCACATCAGTCAAAAACTTGGGCTGGCTGTCGGTTGGAATATCACATCATCAATGTCTGTCAAAAAATAATGTGCACAAAACTCTAGGGAGGACATGCATTACCTGGAAAACCCACACTAACTACCAAATATTTTGACTAAATCATCGCTTTCCAAGATGAGGGACAGATGAGTCCATGTAGTCTTCCAATTTGACTCCAATTTGGCTTAAACTTACAGTCTGGAGAAGTTTAAGCTAGCTGGCAAAAGTCAGAGACAATCTGCAGATTTTGGGCAGTTGAAGTTTGAACTATTTAGAGAAATAAGAAAGAATACACACACACATACATTATATACATATATATATATATATATATATACGTTTTCAAATGTTTTGCATTTCCTAGAAACAAAATGTTTGTTTCTGTGCAAGTTTGTTGTATTCGGAATGATTAAAGTCTTGTAGTGTTTGATCCTTAGTCATTTAGTTTATGAAGTTTAGTCGTTTAGTGTTTATTCTGTATGATATATACAGAAATATATGATGCCTAGTGTTTTGAAGTCATCATGAAATTCAAACCGACAATTAATAAATATTTAAAGGAATATTGCAGCATTATAAATTATTTATCCATGCACTACTGTTGTCACAAGTACCGACTTCGGTTCCAAGACAGTACTGAAATTGAGCGCCGTTGAGTGGATTCATAAACACCTCTGATTGGCCACTGTGTTCACGCGCTCATCAGATATGTCTGTGATTGGCTACAATGACCATGCTTGCATGTTGTGAATAGACATCAATGATGTTCTTCAGCGAGTGCTTACACAGATACACACTGGAGCATTTGAAAACAGACTTCTTTCAGCAGTCCGGTCCCGCTCAAAGACTTCAGTGTGCTTTCAAATGCTCCTGTGTGTTGATCATGGTAGCCAATCACAAAACAATGGCCAATCAGGCGTTTACCAATGTTCCAGCGCTCAATTTTTAAAATTTCAGTAACAACTTGCTACCAAAATTGGTACTTTTGACAACACTACCATGAACATCATTATGTGAGAACTCAAATGCCCTTGTAATCTTTAAATCTTCAAAATAACTTCCCCTCCCTCTTGCAGCGACATCACTTCTCTTCTCTGATGATGCGCTTACTGGCGTGAGGGCGGGACAGCCTGTCACTCAAATCAGATCATAGAAATAGCAAACCACAACCATCCAATCAATTCCTTATGGACCAAATCAAGTCCCACTCTTCCTTTTTTCTTGGTTGTGAAGCCGCTTCAATTATATATAAACATCAGAATAGGGAAGAAAACAATCACAACTTCAGTTTCATGTCGACTTTAAATGATGTAGAGCTTTCAAGCCTTTAGTCATTATGAGCAAAAGCAGGAGCCTTATGATTACTCACCCCCAAGCAACATAAGGTTCTACAGTCTTAAGCATTTGTATAGAAGTCTTGTTGACTTTCACAAAGGTGCCACTGAAGATCTTTCTCAGCCTCAGCATCTGAATGACCTTCATCACTTTGGGGCTTACACCTTTGATCCTAGAAGCAATCATAAAGAAAAAATTAAACCCTTAAACAACCAAGCAGATGTGGAACAATACATAATTGGCAACATCAATCTTTAAGGGATAGTTCACCAAAAACAAAAATTCTTTCATCATTTACACAACCTCATGTCGTTTCAAACCTGTATGAGTTTGTATATTCTGTAGAACACAAAATGTATTTAGAGGGCCAATGTTGTTGTTTTTTTGTCAGGTTTGAAATGGCATGAGGGTGAGTCAATGATTTTCATTTATTTTTTTAGGTGATCTATACTAATGTCAATGTGAAATGATGAATAGGTAGAAATTACTCTCTGATGCGGACAGCAAACACAAGACCGTGCTTCGCTGGCGGCATGGGCGGCGGAGGTCTTTGTTTGAGTCTGTTGAGTCGTGTCTCATCTCGATGCTTCCTCCTACTGTTTTTCAAGAACTCTTCCAGACGTTTAAACTTTAAGGGGGCTCCTTTTTGGACCTGGTGAAGTTGACAATTTCAGTTTTGTTCTAAAGGTAATATTGGACTATTGACAAAAACTTTGGTTACAACGGAGGAATTCTTACTTTTCTCTTCTGCTGTAATGCAAGTTTGGCTTGAGTTGCTTTGATAGCCTGGTACGCCTTGCGTTTCTTGAGAAGATTCTCAGGAACAAGCTTGATTACTTTCTCGGTTCTGAATAAAAGACAATATGAATAAATATTAGAAATTTTAAAATAGAAATTAAATAGAAATAGAATTTTCTCTTGCATAAAAACACATTCTTGAAATCACTACTAAACTTCTTTCACATGGAATCATTATTTCTTCTAACCTTTGAAATAGAAGAAAAAGTGCTGTAATCCTCTATAATTTGATAGAGGATCTTAATCTTACAGAGAACCCTTGTATTTTGTTACAATGCTTGTCTGTTGAAGAAATGTTCTATGTTGTACCAGGCCATTTGTGGATTCTTTTTGTTCAATAAAGTTCTTGCAAAAAAAAAAGTATCTACACATTACAGTACGGTACAGCACAGTATCTACAATCTGTCCTAAAGACCAGGGGCCGTATTCACAAAACATTTTATCTTACCACTAAGATTTACATTTACATTTATGCATTTGGTAGAGCCAGATGCTTTTATCCAAAGCGACTTGCATTGCATTATCGAACCCATGACCTTGGCATTGCTAGTGCCATGCTCTAAACACTGAGCTACAGGAAGAGTTCTCCTAAATAGCAGTAAAAGTTCTTAGCTAAGTGTTTTCTCTTAAAACCTATTCACAAAGCTGCTGAGACAAACTTTTTTTATTTTTAGACAAAGGAATAGAGAGAAGTCTTAAAGGGTTAGTTCACCCAAAAAGGAACATTATGTCATTAATGACTCACCCTCATGTCGTTCCACACCCGTAAGACCTTCGTTCATCTTTGGAACACAGTTTAAGATATTTTAGATTTAGTCAGAGAGCTTTCTGTCCCTCCATTGAAAATGTAGGTACGGTTTACTGTCCATGTCCAGAAAAGTAATAAAAACATCAACAAAGTAGTCCATGTGATATCAGTGGGTTAGTTAGAAGCTTTTGAAGCATCGAAAATACATTTTGATCCAAAAATAACAAAAACTATGACTTTATTCAGCATTGTATTCTCTTCCGGGTCTGTTGTCAATCCGGTTCATGACTCCGCAGTGAACTAAGAGCGATGGAAGAAGCTCCTACAAAGCAGCAACCGCTGTCATGGATTGACAACAGACCCAGAAGAGAAGACAATGCTGAATAAAGTCGTCATTTTTGGACCAAAATGTATTTTCGATGCTTCAAAATCTTCTAACTAACCCACTGATGTCACATGGACGACTTTGATGATGTTTTTATTACCTTTCTGGACATGGACAGTAAACCGTACCTACATTTTCAATGGAGGGACAGAAAGCTCTCGGACTAAATCTAAAATATCTTAAACTGTGTTCCGAAGATGAACGGAGGTCTTACGGGTGTGGAACGACATGAGGGTGAGTCATTAATTTTTGGGTAAACTAACCCTTTAAGCTAAGGGTAAGGGCTGAGTTGACCTCGTTGCTATGGAGTATACACACAGTGATTGGCTGATGAGGGAGGAGTCAACGATTTAAAGGTGCCCAAGAATGCTTTTTCACGAGATGTAATATAAGTCTAAGGTGTCCCCTGACTGTGTCTTAAGTTTCAGCTCAAAATACCCCATAGATGTTTTTTTAATTATTTTTTTTAACTGCCTATTTTGAGGCATCATTAACAATGCACTGATTTACACTCTGCGCCGCCCCCTTAAATCGCGTGCTCCCTGCCACACGAGCTCTCGACTATATTACAGCGCATTTACAAAGTTCACACAGCTAATATAACCCTCAAATGGATTTTTACAAGATGTTCGTCATGCATGCTGTATTCATGCTTCGAATTATGTGAGTGAAGTATTTATTTGGATGTTAAAGTTTTATTATGAGTGAATTTGAGGCTGTCCTCCGTGGCTAACGGCTAATGCTACACTGTTGGAGAGATTTATAAAGAATGAAGTTGTGTTTATGCATTAAACAGACTGCAAGTGTTTAAAAAATGAAAATAGCGACGGCTCTTGTCTCCGTGAATACAGTAAGAAACGATGGTAACTTTAACCACATTTAACAGTACATTAGCAACATGCTAACAAAACATTTAGAAAGACAATTTACAAATATCACTAAAAATATGATGATATCATGGATCATGTCAGTTATTATTGTTCCATCTGCCATTTTTTGCTATTGTCCTTGCTTACCTAGTCTGATGATTCAGCTGTGTGCAGCTCCAGACGTTAACTGGTTGCCCTTGTGTAATGCCTTTCATAATGTTGGGAACATGGGCTGGCATATGCAAATATTGGGGCGTACACCCCAACTGTTATGTAACATTCGCCTGTTCTTCGGAGGTCGTTTAAACAAATGAGATTTATATAAGAAGGAGGAAACAATGGAGTTTGAGACTCACTGTATGTCTTTTCCATGTACTGAACTCTTGTTATTTAACTATGCCAAGGTAAATTCAATTTTTTAATCTAGGGCACCTTAAATCATAGAAATATTGTAGAATGAGGTGTCATGTTTCCATATTAAAATAAAGTTTTTAAAATACAAATGTTGCCCTATTCAAATAAATATTTTTAATAAAAATGTTGCCATATTCAAATAAAGGTTTTAAAATGAAGGCTAAGTGTCACTAATTAAACTAGTATATACAGTTAATTGTCCGCATCTCAAGAGAATGCGGAATTCAAGTGAAATTATGTTTGGGAGGAACACAATCTTTCTAATCAGCTCGAGAGGAGGAATATAAACACAGACGAGAGCCGACTCGCCTAGTTACTGCGACAGTTTTCTGCATCGCTCCTCACTCTCGGCTGGGGATACGGGGAGAACTTTGGGTTTGGGCTAAATTCCAAGCTCGGAGCCTTGGTTAGCACACCAAATACGCTTAATTCTATATTCAATCATTTGTAAATGTGAACTCATGAAAACCACTGCCACAGGTATAGTCCATCGGACAATATTATTTTTTTGTTAAAGATTTTTGTCGCCTCATTGTAAATTCAAATCTATAAACCAAAATGTATTGCATTTATAAAAGAAAAAGTTCAGCACCCAAGGCTTTATCGCTATTGCCTCAATGGTGTACAGTGTCTTTAGGTGGATTAGCACTGTTTGTGATTTGGTCTTAGTGATTTAGGAGTCCTCTTGACTACTCCTAACGTTTCACAGATTAAGTTTTAATGCTAAAATGCTTTGTGAAATACTCTTAGAGGAAAAATTTAGAACTAAAATTAGGACTGACACGCCATTATTTTAGGCAATTTAAGAGCTACTTTCAGCCTTAAGATGTTTTGTGAATACGGCCCCAGCTATGTACATCATATGTCAGACGCTCCATGTGAAAACAATCCTGCTTAATCCTCTTTATACAATATCGTGTCAACCGTAAAAATAATTGTAACTAAAAATTAATAACATTATAAGGATACTAAAACTGAAAAAAATATGAATAATAGTTTAGATGTTTATCTCGGATTGTTTAAGATTAAGTCAAGTTTAATACGTACCTAGATTCTGCCATCGTGTTTTCTGTGACAGTTTCCTGTCGCACGCCGATGACGTTTTATTTTCGCCGGTCCTTTTTGCAATACTGCCGCCTTTCCCTTTGGAGTGACTATTACACATTTCACTCACTAGGATCAGTTTCTCACGCTCACGTTCATCACCATGTGACTACTTCACCGATATAGATTTAAAATGCGTAGAAATGCTGTGCATTTTAACAAAAATAATATGTTATGATAACGTCACACTCAATAAAATTATCTATTATTTCTTTAGCACTCTTTTAATGAAGGCTGTGAAAAATGTAAAAGGTAGCCTACATCTTTTGAAAAATACTTATTATAAAATTTTTTTATAATATGTTACACTTTTTTCAGGATTCTTTGATGAATAAAAGTTAAATAACAGCATTTATTTAAAATATAAATATTTTATAAAGTTTGGGGTCTGTAATTTTTTTTCTTTTTTTTTTAAGAAATAAATACTTTTATTCAGCAAGGATGTTTTAAATTGATAAAAAGTGATAAAGATTTATATTGTTGGAAAAAGATTTCTATTTTGAATAAAAGCTGTTTTTTTTCTTCATCAAAAATTATCACAGGTTATAAAGACATTAAGCAGCACAACTGTTTCTAACATTGATAATAAATCATCATATTAGAATGATTTCTGAAGGATCATGTGACACTGAAGACTGGAGTATTGCTGAAAATTCAGCTTTGATCACATGAATAAATTATTAAAATAGAAAAATATTATTTAAAATTGTAATATTTCACAATAGTACCGTTTTTTCTGTATTTTTATAATAATAAATAATGGTAGCCTTGATCAGCATAAGATTCTTCTTTCAAAAACATTAAAAATAGTAATTTGTCCAAACCTTTGACCGGTATTGTATATGAATATATGTAGAGGGGAGGGGTCCCAGAACTGACCCTTCAGGTACCCCCGTGACTAGTGCTTGTTTGAAAGACCTACCTGTGAGATTCACACCAGCAATTACAGTTCCTGTGATGCCCTGCGACGAGAGCATGGACAAAAGTATTGGATGGCTAACGGTGTCAATCCAGTTGCGCCAGTCTGTGGAAAGATGGAAAAAATAAATATATATATATACAGGTGCTGGTCATATAATTAGAATATCGTGAAAAAGTTCATTTTTTTATTGTAAATTATTTAAGACTTTCATTTATACTAGATTCTCTACATGTAAAGTAAAACATTTCAAAAGATTTTTTTTTTTTTTAAATTTGTTGATTAGAGCATACAGCTAATGAAAGTCCAAAATCCAGTATCTCAAAATATTAGAATATTTACATTTGAGTTTCATTAAATGAGCATCCCTACAGTGTAAATTCCAAGTATCTCTTGTTCTTTGAAACCACACTAATGGGGAAGACTGCTGACTTGGCAATGGTCCAGGAGACGATCATTGACAGCCTCCACAAAGAGAGTGAGTCACAGATGGTCATTACTGAATGTGGTGGCTGTTTACAGAGTGATGTATCAAAGCATATTAAATGCAAAGTTGACTAGAAGGAAGAAATTGGGTAGGCAAAGGTGCACAAGCAACAGGGATGACCACAAGCTTGAGAATACTGACAAGTAAAGCTGAATCAATTCTGAAACAGAAACAACGTCAGAAGCATCTTACCTGGGCTAAGGAGAAAAAGAACTGGACCGTGAACAGTGGTCGAAAGTCCTCTTTTCAGATAAAAGTAAAATTTTGCATTTCATGTTGAAACCATGGTCCCAGAGTCTGAAGGAAGACTGGAGAGGCACAGAATCCAAGCTGCTTGATGTCTAGTGTGAAGTTTCTTAAGTTAGTAATGATTTGGGGGGCCGTGACGTCTGCTGGTGTTGGTCCATTGTGGTTTATCAAGTGCAAAGTCAATCCAGCCAGGAGATTTTGGAGCACTTTATGCTTCCCTCTGCTGACAAGCTTTATGGAGATGCTGATTTCCTTTTCCAGCAGGACTTTAGCACCTGCCCACAGTACAAAAACCACTTCCAAGTGGTTTGCTGACCATGATATTACTGTTTTATTGGACAGCCAACATGCCTGACCCCTGAATCTATGGGATATTTTCAAGAGAAAGATGAGAAACAGTCGATCCAACAATATACAGATGATCTGAAGGCTCAATAGTGCCTCAGCAGTGCCACAGGCTGATCACTTCCATGCCACACTTCACTGATGCTGTAATATGTTCTGCCGACCAAGTATTGAGTGTACAAATGAACATACTTTAAAGAACTTGAACTTTTCTGTTTTGCAAATCCATTTTTTGATTGATCTTAGGAAATATTCTAATATTTTGAGATACTGGATTTTGGACTTTCATGAGCTGTACACTCTAATCATCAACTTTTGAAATGTTTTACTTTACATGTAGGGAATCTAGAATATATGAAAGTGTAATTTTTAAAAATAATTTACAATAAAAAATGAACTTTTTCACGATATTATAATTATATGACCAGCACCTGTATGTATGTATATGTATATATATATATATATATATATATATATATATATATATATATATATATATATATATATACACAGCTATGGAAAAAATTAAGAGACCACTTAACATTGATTTCTGAACTTGGAGTGGTCTCTTATTTTTTTCCATAGCTGTATATATATATATATATATAGTACGGTGAAAAAGTCTTAGTATTTTCACAACCTTCACAATCTTTTGCTGTTGTGTGTCAGTAGGAAATGTACATTTTCAAATATAAATTTTTCCTGTAATTGTAATAATCCATTGAGATTTTTGTATGCACAAGGAGTCTGACAACAGCTGGTATGATCTGATCTCACCATCATCGAGTCTGTCTGTGATTACATGAAGAAACAGAAAGAACTGAGACAGACTAAATCCAGAAGAACTGCAGCAACATCTCCAAGACACTGGAAGAAACCTTGCTGCAGTTCCTCTGGTGAGGTTTGCAGTGTGACACGTGAATCCAGGTATCATCCTCGGCAACCTTGATGGCAGTGTTGATTGTCAGGATTATTTCATATGGCCCCAACCACCTCGGACAGTGCCACGCCTTCCTCTGGAAGTCTCTGACCCAGATCCACTGTCCTGGACTCCTGCCTCGTAGGAATTTTGCGGTTCGTCACCTGGAACTGGCAAAGCAGCTTTCACCTGCGAGTAGATAGACTTGATAGCTTTAGTTAAAGACATCATACTTTCTCAATTGTTCATCAATCACCGCAAATCCCTCCTGGGAGGAGGCTCGATTTTCACTTGCATAGGCCAACCTGTAAGAATTTCATGTGGGCTGAGTATGTGTTACAGTTATGCCTTGTTTATCTTAGTTTCATGGACTTCTAGTTTTGTTTTCATGTCACATGTCTTCCTTCGTTCTGTTTTCCCGCCACCCTTTAGTTGTCATAGTAATTCATTTAATCATCACAGGTGTTCCTCCTTAGTTTCCTCATTAACCTTGTATTTAAGTTCCTGCCTTTTCACCCTTTAGTTGTCCGGTATTGTTTGTGTTAATGCTTGTGTTAAAGCACACTGTTATGTTTTTGGATTACCTTTAAGCCTTGTAAATAAACCTTGTTGGATTTCTATATTTGTCTTCATCTTCTTGGGAGCGCATGTAACAGAATACCGAACCCAGAATGAAAAGAGCAAAGGACTTTGCCTCTATTAATGTTGCCCCGATGAAGGGCAACAAATTATTTTTGGAAGCAGGAACTGTTTTTGTGTTCCAGAGCGGCAGAGATGTGGAGCTTTACGTGGAGGAGTTCCTCAACATCTGCCATCATGCCACCTGGGACGATGTCTGTTTAATGGAGGGATTTCGGTGTGGTCTGGACGAAGATCTCCGCTTCGTCATGCCCCGCGGTGATCCCTGCTGGACCCTAGTGAGCTACATCAACTTTGCGCTGTGGATGAGCGGATCCGAGTTCACAGTGGGCGAAGCGGAGGATTCCAGCAGCCTCGTCCAGCCACACTCCACAGACATCTCGCAAGCCGACCCAGAGCACAGCCCACCAGCACCCATCACCGTGGAGACAACAATGCCTAAGATGGGGGGATTTTGGTGGAGATCGACACTGGAGAAGATTGGCTATTAGACTGGAACACAGAGGTACTGCTTCCCACCCTGTCCCACCCTCCTCTCTCACCTCTACCATTGAGCACTGACATTTCCCCAGCACTGCCTCAGCTGTCTTCCTGCAGTCCGTCGTCTTCCCCAGTGATTATTGACAGTAACGTGACAGTAACGTCTCCATGCCTGCACTCTACAGCATCGGCAGATCTAGTGGATCCTGTGGCTCAGCCTCTGGCCTCTGATTCCCTCGTAACACCTCGGACTGTCGACCGGTTGGCTTCACCTTGCTTCCTACCACCCTTGACTCCATCAGAGACCTTCCACCATGAAACTACACCAGGATCCCCTGTCCTGTCGGCTCGCCCTTGGTCAGTCGTCACCCTTGCGCCATGGACTTACAAGCCTTCCACTGCGCTTCGGCTCTCCACCCCTACGGCTGCAGTGGGATCCTCCTTCCCCCCGGACTCGCCTAGGTCCGTGGTCGCACTGGCTCCGGAACTCTGATGTCGCCTCGGGTGTTCGTCACCGCGGCTTTGCCAAGGTCTCCAGTTCCAGCGGCGCCACTCGGTCCCATCAGATATAACAATTCTGCCACAACTGTAAATCCTGGGGCCTCCCAGGAAGTTCCCATTACAATATTCATTGCCAATTTTGAGGTGTGGTCTGCCCTGTGCAAAATTTAGATACAATTGTTTTGGCAGGAAAGGTTTTTTTTTTTTTTTTTTTTTTTTTGCATCTTTACATACCCCATCTTTGCATTTTGCACACCGATCCGACCAACGTTTTCTCTCCTGGTTGCCATATTTTGAATTTCGATCAACATTGGTGAGAACTGAACATCATTTTATTATTAAGTGAGTCGTTTGTGACTGCATCAGCAGAGCGTGTATTGCATGTGGAATAAACAGAGTTAAAGGGTGGAATGCCACCATATCCGAGCACGCTAAAACAACTTCAGTAGTGGCAGCTACCAAACGAAGGCACTGTGGCATTCCACATACAACAGTGTCTAATCGTTTGAGGTAATATGCAATCGGTCGATGGCGATCACCATGGGGTTGTTTAAACCATGGACATGGACCCCAATTTTTTGGAAACAAAGAGCTCCTTTTTTTTTTGAATAGTTAGTCATGGTGCATTTGAGAGAGCCAATTTCAAATTTTTTATTTATTTTTTTTTTAAATGTCGTTCCTCTGTTCATATACAGATTTGTCAGTTAGAACTTTCTGCTCATGAGCTGCTGTTAGTAAAGGATTTGAAATTTCTGCTTTATCTTGGATCCATGGCCTACAATATCCCATAACTCCCAGAAATTACATCATTTGTCATTTTGTGACGTGTTCTGGAATTTTCTGAACTGTTTCAATTCGTTCAAATCTTAGCACGCAACCTTTGCTAAAATGAGGTGACCAAGGTACCTAACTTCCTGCTGTACTAACTGTAGTTTTGACACTTTGTGTCCATTCTCTGCTAAAACTCCAGTAATGCACGATCTCACAGGTGTCTTTGTTGGGAGAACACACCATCAAATCATCTATATTCTGAATTAGGGTACTTCCCCTTGGGGGAAAGAATCTTTCCAGATTTCTAGAAAGTTCCCCAGAAAACACACTTGGTGATTCTTTTGGGATCAAATTTGGGTTTGTTGCTACACAGCCTGCGAACCTCGATTGCCTGCATTACGAATATGCTTTTACCCCTTTTTGGTTGATGTAGTGTTTCCTACTACTATCCCAAGTCCAGTTCCCAGTTTTTAACTGGGTAGTCAGCCAAAACTATCATGTTTGCCCTCAAACCTTCTTTCTTTCCCACAGAGATGTGGGCTGGACTGGTGTCTGACAGAAAAAGAGCAGATTGAGCAAGTGTTAGTATAACAGAGAATGCAGAGTATCGCTGGGATACCAATAAAAAAGCAAGATAATTTTTTTCCTTGGTGGTACATTAAAGCATTCCTCCTCATATACATTGTTCCTATCTTGGCCTATAATCCATGAGGTACAATTTAGATGAGGTGGTTTTTGCTAAATCTGTCAACATTTGTTGATCAGCAGAGTATGGAAGCATTAAAGCCCAATTATAATACCAGTTTGATGTAATTTGCATAAAAGCACCCCTGGAATTGAACACTTCCATATCATTGTTTGAAATGAAAATGATCAATTCCAATTTGGACAATAAATCTCTAGCCAATTAATTTACATGGCATGTTGCAGAAACCAGGGAAGAATGGGTCACCTGTTCCAGCATGTTTGTTACCCTCAAAGTCAACTTATCAACCAATGGTATGGCAGATAACCATATATCCCCATATTTGAGTTTTGCCAGAATAAGCTAAATTTGGACGTTTTAGAGCGGTCTCTGCAGTGATCATTGAAAATGTGGCACCTATGTCCCCCAAAAAAGGTAATAAATGTCCTTCAACTTGAATTGTCATTATAGGATTTGGTCTTGGATTGTCAGTTATTTGCATTAGTTGTTTTAGTTGAGTGTCTCCCACCTTATCCTCTTCATGGTCTCTCACATTTGATGATGTAAACCAAGGGGAGGGAGGGGATGGTTTATGTTTGAAATGTTGTTTCCTCTCTCTTTGATTTCCACTGATATGATGGACCTTGGTGGTTTCTTGGAGATGGCATATTCTGGTGGTCTTCTTGACTCCCTTCAGCTGCTTTGTGATTGCACCCCAGTTAAGATGTGTGGGGTATGCCAACCTCATTCTGGGAGTCATCCTGCTCCAAGCAGTCTGCTACCTCTGCACCTGCACTAGCATTCATTCTTACAGTGCTTGGGTTAAAAGCATCTTCACCAGTTCCACATACCTCAGTCCATTCCAAAGCCAGCTTGTTGTTGAAGATAGCTACCCAGTCTCGACCTGTGGGTCTGTATGTGGCATCGATGTTCTCCTCTGCTCTGATAAAATCCACCACTCGCTCCACCCCCTTTTCTAGGTCCAAAAGTGCAGCATTTGAGAGTTCCTCTAAGTTCCAAGAGTTCTAAGTTCCTTCTCCAGGAAAACTGAAGCACCGGCAGGTTGAGGTCTTCTCGACTCCCCAGTGTTTCTCAAGATTTCTGACTTTTTTTTTTTGGAAGTGATGAAGCAAAAGTTTCTATAAATATTCTCTTGCAATATGATTTTTTTTTTTTACCTCCTCCTGTAGCAATGCCAGTGGCTCATCAGTCTCTGTGTCACTGTCATCAGGTTTAATCTTTTCCTTTATCATTGATTGGGGCAGAAGGGACCTTTGCTTCCTCCGTTGCAGCTGCCTGGACACTTTGATCAGTCAAGAGTCTGTAGGGAGGGGGACAATGGCTTGCGCATGCCATATCCATATCTTCCTCTTCTGGATTCTGCTTTGAGTTAAGGGCTGCAGGTTTTGTGGCATTTTCTTTGCTGTTTCTGTTGCTCTGCCTCTCTCTCCCACTTGTTGAACAGCATCCAGTCTACCCGCTTCTGCTTCTTTGAAGGCAACTGCTTTCTGGTTTCTTCTAGAATTTAAACACTCAAAGTACCGCATGAGTCAAAATACCATTTTGTCAAATTTGTTCATTAATCAAATTCATTTTTTTTTTTTTTAAGGGTCCCCTAAATTCAGGGACCACACCAATTCAAATCTGGCAATTCCACAATCTATTTAAGCAATTCTTCTTTGCAGAGAGGAAAAATTACGGTGGCCGAGAGAGCTCAACGCGCTGCAAATAAAGAAAACATCTTCATTAGTTTGACAACACACGTGCTGCAAACTCCACAACACTTACAAATAGACAAACGACGCTGCAAACCGATGATGTTTTCTTCATTTGCAGCGCGTTGAGCTCTCTCGGCCACCGTAAAAAATAGAGAAAGAATGTACTTTTTTTTTTTTATTTTTTTTTTTGTGAAAGCAAGCAAATTCTGTTTTTTCAAAATGTAGAAAAACAGTAGCAATACTGATATTACTACTTTTTAGAGCATGAAAACAAGCAAGTTATGCTTTGCAAAATGCAGAAAAGACCGTAACAATAATGATATGAAAAGCATGCAAGTTCTTATTTGCAAGATGCAAAAAAACATTAGTGATAGCGATATTATTTTTTTCAGTGCCTCAGTGTATTTCTACGATTCTCCTGATTCCTGTTTGAGTAAGAATATAGTTTCTATGCTAAAGTGTCATATTACAAAAACATTTAGTCAAATTGTCTTTTCTTTTTATCTTGGTCACCCAGCTTTAGACATTCAATGCAGTATCATACTCGGTGATGCATCAATATATAAAACAATATCAAACTATATATATTTTTTTAATAATATTTTCTTAGAATATGGGATATTTCTTAATCTTAAAGTTTCATTAATATAATTCTATACCTGAGACCTCAGTTCTGATATTTCAGAATTGTTATTATTATTATAATTATTATTATTTTATTATAATTATTATTTAAAGGTGATAGAGAGGATTTTTTCGTCAACTGAGAAACCAAAGACTGTTAGTGAGTTTTTGAAATGAGCGCATGCGTAAGAACAACCCCCCTCCTTCACAGCTCACTTCAAATGAACGCCTCCCAAAACTCGTGCACGAGTATTGGAACACGAGTGTTTACCACCAGCATTCGCTGTGTCGTGTTAGTGGATTCATTATGTCGGACTCACTGCAGGTAACTCATAATCTGCAGTTGTTACTCCTGTCTCCTGACAAAAACACTGCATGCAGCGCCTGTGGAATGTGGAAAGTTACTGGAGCGCGCAGCCGCGCTCGTCTCTCACAAGGAACGTCACGGCAGTGATTGACAAGCCAGAGGGCCAATCGTTTACGCGATGATCGCGTAAATGATTGGCTAATGTTTTTAAGGCCCTACCTCGTGCACAGATGATATATATTAATATTATTCCTTTCAGTGCACCTAATAAATAGTCTTTTTATCAGTTAGTAAAGAGAGTTTCAAGTAATATTGCAAAAATGTATAAAACAAAACGTACTCTTTAGCACCTTTAATTCAAACAAAGAGCAAGTTGTAGTCTCTCTTACCTTACAAGTTCTTCGAGGCCGTGAAAGGATTTGTCCCCCTCCAACAGGTTTTGGTCAATTTGAAATATGAGGAAAATGTCTCCTCTTGTGATTTTAAATCAGTGATAAAAGAGGAAGAAAAAAGCTTCCCTTTCCGCCAGTGAAGGGAGAAGATCCTCAGGCCTCCTGGCTAGGCTCGTCAAAACTGTCGTGGAAATTCTCAATACAAATCTGACTTCAGCACTGACAATTTAAACAACTCCTAGTTGTTAATATAATGCTACAGTATCTCTAAGTAATTCCCTGAATTCCTGAATACTTACAATACAATACAATACAATACTTCCCTGAAGTATGGTGATGGCGTCCCATCAAGAAGCTACTATCACTATCTCAATCACTCTTGGCTGTTACTTTTGTTGTCTTTTGAGCGTAGGATCTTCTATTTAGCTGCGCAGCATATACCTGACACGACTTCCAAGTTGTTTTTTGTAGAAATTAAGTTTTATTTATGGCCGGGAGGTCACTCATCACAACAACAGAGTGAGTCTCAATGAATAAAAAGATATATGTACATTTAAGTCTTACAATTGAGTAAAAATCAACGTCTTCTTCACTGTGATTTGTTCTGGTGATTGGTTTGTAATGATCTAAGCTAATCATATGACCGGTCTTTGACCTGAGCATCCTTAGTCTGCATTTTCTGTTGACATAAAATATTTCTATCACAGTCCGATACCTTTCGTGGTCTGAGCCGACTCGCAGATATGATCCGCTCTGCTCTCGTGTCTCTGGGCCAGAGCAGACTGTGGTCACGCTGCGGCGGTTCATGTGACACCAAAGTCCCTTTAAGACCAGTCATTTCACTGGGCGGCCATCTTTGAAACACCTCTCGGGCATACAAGTGCAGCTCCTATCTCTTTGAATGGGGAAACATCAAATTCTCCAAAGCTGTTTGCCAAGCTTTCGATTAAATTTCATACTTGTAATCAACAATGAAATTTGACAACAACTGTCTCATATTTCTTTTTCTAAACGCTCGAATCATGACAAAAAACTGTATTTTTTTTAGGCTGGTTCAAGCTAATGCACATGCGCAGTCCTAAAAGCGTGTCTCTTGTGCCATATTTCGGAGGTGCGCATCTGACTGTTTCTATAGGAACCGGAGCTTCTAACGGCCACTGCAGTGACGCGATGACTTTACCAATTGACGATTGGCTCTTCTATTTAGAAGGCGGGACTTATTCCGCCATATTGCGCGTTGCACTTTCTGCGATTCAAAACAATTTGAGTGACTCGTTTTGTGTTATTCTATAGTCTTTGGTGACACTAATGCTAAAATTACTTCATTCGCATCAATGGAAAGCATATAGTACACTATCATGTGGCATTCACCATGTAGAAACTAGTAAATGTGTGAACAAATGATTTCAGCCTCAGCTTCAATGTCTGTTGATAGTGCAGGAGGGGGCGGGACTTCAGATTCTAGAGAGCATTTGATTGGACAGAAGATTTGATGAGAAGCTGAAGTGCGATGTGATGTCATGAAAATCCATTGTAAGTTTTGAATGCTTAGATCTCCTAAATGCGAATTTTGTCAACACTAAGGCTAACATATTCATACTAAAAGGTAAAAAAACTTTTGATTTCAAGGGGACTTTAAAGATTAGGAGGCCACATGAATTGAAAAAGAACATGCAGGGATAAATCATGATAAATTCCGCAGTATTTCATAAAAACAATTGTCAGTTTTGATTTGGTGGTGACTTATAACTCCATTTGCGACTCGCTGCAATTTACCAAGAAGACAAAATAAAAACAAGACACCCAATAAGTTTTAGCGTAATCAAAATAGTATATAGTTTTTATACATCGGGAAAGTAAACAAGAGAAAACAACACAACAGTCCGGTTTAGTTCAAGGCAAATTCAACGAAAACCTGGGGCATATTCATTCAAGACCATACCCTGACGGGCCTCCGCGAGCGGCCGCGCGCTCTCTACCCAACAGTGATGGGTCCCGTCATTGTACGTTCATGCACTACGCAAGCCAGCGATTCCTCAACCACACACAAACCTGCACAGCCAATCAGATCTCCAAGGCATGCGTCGCCCGGCAACAACCTCAAACTATGCCATAGAGATCAGTGCAGTCGCGTACCTTCTGCGTGACGTGAGCGATCCTCCTGTTTGTTTGTGTAGCTCGAGGATGAAAATGGCGGTGGGGAGAGATCAACGCGAGAATTAAACACACAAATGACCATTTGACTTGGATGACAGCAGCACTGCAGCTCTGTGAGGGAATAAAGAAGTACCTATCGTCAATCAAGTGCATTTACGACAACAAACACCCAGAATTCAACTGGGAAAAAACTGCGTCCTGGATTTAAAATAGCTCCTGAAATTAGCCCGCTAACCTCGTTAGCTTAGCTAGCCTTCAACTGGAAGGTTTAACGGACACCACAGCACCACATTAACGGAATTATTCTGTCAGAATAAGATGAACTCCGCTTTCTCGAATTGCCTCTCAAATGCAAGCTCGGTTGTAAGCGCTGGGCTTGTAGAATTATTAGCATTTGACTGAATGCATAACTAATCGCTCCATCTGGCAGTATTAGCCAGCAAACATCATCCTCCAGCCTTCTCAAAGTTCAACGAGCATCTGTAAGAGGAGAACGGACCGAACAGGTAACTGGAATGCATTCATTTTGTGTATTTGTTGATGTTGTTGAGCGAAGAGATCATGTGGCAGGTCTGAACCAGCTAGAGGTTACTTGCTCTGAACGACCATATTCATAAACACATTGTTTGGATATATGGTTTAGTTTACCAGACAGGTGGAAAAGATGTGGCGTATACACGGACTGCTTTTCTGAGTGGTCAGAAATGCATAACCATCATTTGTGCATTTCATACATTGAAATATAGATCTGCATAGTGCGGTCAAAGGATTTGAATTGGATGCGTTTAGTTGTGTTGCTCATTTTTCTCAGTGCATTTGGTTGAAGAGCAAGCGAATGTCATGTCAAGGGATTCAGCATGGGTATTAACTGACACCTCAGGTTTGACAGTGTCAGAATTGTGTCTGCAGGTTTGAAACTGAACTGCTTTGATTTAGTTGAGACTGCAGTTATTTCAGTAATTTAATGAGTTTAATAAGAGGAATACGATTTTCTAACGATATTCAGCTTATTAATAGTAATAAATGTTGTTGTTACTTCTCAATAATATTAATAACAATAATTAAAGTAACTCTTATTATTATTATTATTATTATTATTATTATTATTATTATTATTATTGACAATAATATATTTTTATTGTTGTTTTTATTATTTTACCAAACAATTGTACAATATTATTTTTTTATCTTGTCATATGTCATTCTACATGCTTTAGGGCTTTTTTTCTGTTTTAAGTGCAATGTTTTTGTGTGGTGTATGGAGATACTGCAGTTAAATCTTTTAATAATTTGAGTAATATAAGATTTTCTAACAACATTCAGTTTTTGTTATTGTTGTTACTACTACTACTACTACTACTATTATTATTAATAATTATAATAATAATGATAATTGTTATTGTCCATAATAATGATAATTGTAACACTTTACAATACGGTTCATTAGTTAACATGAACTATTAATGAACTGCACTTCTACAGCATTTATTAATCTTTGTTAATGTTAATTTCAACATTTGCTAATACATTATTAAAATCTTGTTAACATTAATTAATTAATGCAATGTGAACTAACATGAACAAACAATGAAGAACTGCATTTTCATTAACTAACATTAACAAACATGTTAGTTAATACATTAACTAATGTTTAACTTTAATTTTAATTTAATGAACATTTATTGTAAAGTGTTACCTGATATTATTGAAAATGAAATAATAATAAAAATAATAATCTAAATTTGTTGCTATTATTTTACCAACCAATTATACAATGTAATATTATTATTGATGTTATTATTGTCTGATCAAGTGCATAAAATCTGCTTTTATGCTGCCATATATCATTCTACCGTTGTTGTTTTTTTGTTTTTTTTTGTTTGTTTTTGCAAGTGCATTGATTTAGATGCTATATAGGGAGAGACTTCAGTTAGATAGGTCTTTCCAATATTTGATTTTAATGAGAGTAATAAGATTTTATAACAAAATGTAACGTTATAATTAATAATAATAATATATTGAATATTTTTATTATTATTACTGAGAATAAAATGATAATAATTATAATAATTTGTTGTCATCATTTGTACCATCCTTGATTGATCCGTTGCATCAAATATGCTTTTATTCTGCCATAAATGATTTTCCTTGATCTAGTGCTTCTTTTTTTGCCCCTGGAAAATGCTGTAATACTTTTCGAAGGCCCCAAAATATGCAAAGCTTGTGGCCAGAATTCACATCTCACTGTCACCCCTCTACATTCCAGCACATATTCATATAAGCATGTCCCTTACATGAACCTGCCAGTCGAGTGATAGAAGATGTGAACTTCCTTGTTTTCAGATTGCTTTCTGTTTATGCTTTAGTTTGACTAAACAGGAGTTTGCAGCTGCCTTATAACTTTACTTCAAGCCAGTCGTCTCACAGTCTACATTGAAGGATCTCAAAGGAAATGAATTGAAATAAACTAAAAAAATCTTTGATTTTAAGGAGCCATGTAAATATTTCTGAACAGTTGAATGCATTGCCCTGGTTTTCCGTTTTTCTTTGTGTAATTCACTTAGGGTTGATTGGTGAAATCCAGTTTATTTTGAAATAGATGTTTCATTTTCTAAATCTCAAGGCAGGTAATTGATGTAATTGATGTAACTAATACAATGCAACTGTTGATGACAAGTTGTTGTATTGTCTAATAAAGCTCCCTAATGTTTTTTATTTACATTTTCTCAATTCAATGAGTAAATAATCACTAACAAATCCAGATTACATCGTGACCAAAAGACGACGATATCGTGCGCCGGGCTCTTGCAGTTTTCCTTCCCTGCGTGTCGGTGCGAGCGTTTCACTGCCGCAGCGTGGAGAGGGGCGCTCAGCTGTGCCTCCCCAGACGTCAGAGAGCTGACCTACATCTCTCTCTCGGAAAAAAAAAGCTTGTGCAGCAGCCTGTGAGAATGTGTGGGGGTAGGGAGAGCGCGCCAGAGCGAACTAGCAAATGAACGAGTGAGGGACAGGAAAGCAAGCCTGCTCAAGCCAGCCATCAGACGCCCACACTGTGAAACGAGAACGGCGAGAGGAGATGGGGACCCAGTGCTCAGTGTCCCACGTCTTGTTATCGTGCTCGGGCTTAACAACAACTCGGGGTTGTTTTACAAAGCGGGCGGTAATCGCACGAGACGGACAAACTCTGCTTTCCCTTCGCATGGAAGTTTGGTCTAGGGGCAACAGTTTCTGCGAGTGCAGCATCTGCTAACTGCTTCCCTTGCCTCAGGAGTTGTATTTACAGATAGCAGAGGTGGGAGGGACAGTCTCGCTCCTAAAGTTCAGAAGTACAGGATGTTGTAACAAGTTCAGTGTGAGTGAAACATCAGTTTCTCCACGGAGAACATGTGCCACACTCTCTGCTGTTATTAACCTTGTCATTTTTGACACCCCTTTCCACTCACTCACTTTGAAATTTCTCAGCTGTTTCTTTTTTCCTTTTTTTTTTAAAAAATAAAACATTTGTGCACATCTCTTTTTTTAATATTTTTGTCCAAAGGTGGCATTGAAATTAATTTTCTCCAAATTAATTTTAATCTCAATTTTATTTTAATTAAGTTTGACAAGATAATATACTGTATTCTAATTTTGGGTTCATATTGTTTTAATTGTCACCAAACAAAATAAAAATCATTACATTATAATTACCTTTGTAATAAAAAATCTTTTTGATATATTAATTATGAACAGACTTTTTTGTTTGCTCTTGAATTAAATCTTTCATCTTTAGAATCGAATGTTTATAGGGTCATAGGGTTGTAGTGATTCATAATGAAACAACACTATGCTCAACTAGTCTAGGGCCCTATGAAATCTGTTTTATGTTTTTACAAATTCTGTTTTAATTTTTCTGGACTCCATTTTAATGGTTAAAT
This sequence comes from Chanodichthys erythropterus, assembly GCF_024489055.1. Classification (NCBI taxonomy): domain Eukaryota; kingdom Metazoa; phylum Chordata; class Actinopteri; order Cypriniformes; family Xenocyprididae; genus Chanodichthys; species Chanodichthys erythropterus. The sequence goes on from NC_090224.1 coordinate 13,382,868, forward strand.
TAAAATGTAGCAATCAAAAGGCATGTCTAATTTATTGACATCATGAAGCTTATACAATTTAATAACAATTTATTAGAAGTTTAACAAAAATTGCATGTTTAGGGCCCTATGAAATATGTTTTAGTTATGTTTTTTCTCAAATTCCATTTTATTTTTACCAAATTCTGTGTTTTCTCTTTTAAGGTTTCTAGATTTCATTTTAATGGTTTAATTAAATTTTAATAATCAAAAAAACATGTCTAATTAATTGAATTCATAAAGACAGTTTATTAATTTAAAAATAACATTTCTAAGAAAAGTTCTTATTTCAGAATTTCTGGCTAACAAATGAAGGCATAAAACATTAAATAAATTTATCTTTTAATCATGAAATTAAACTAACTTTTATTTTTAAAAAACAGTATTATTATTAGTATTGAGATGTAGCTAAATTCTACTGTACAACAGTAATATATTCCTGTCACAATTTCAAGTTAAACAAAACTTTTATTTTAACGGGTTGCAGTGAAGACCTTTGAGTTTCTGTGTGCCTTTATGACGATAGTTTTTCTCAAATGAAATGGTAAAATGCTCATGAAGTGACTCTCAGAGCGGATCTGTAGATGAAGTTCATGCATTCATGTGCTCATATAGTGAGCCAGCAGAGGCTGAAAACACCACGAGCGTCACACATGCTTTAGTGTGTGTGTGGTAGGCATGTGACGGTATCAAATTTTCATGTTGCGATTAATTGATGAAGCTTTTATCACAGTATACGGTATTATCACGATATTAAAATAAGTTGCAAAACCATTTTTGTCATAGTTTAACAGGTTTAAGAACTCTTTTTGTAATAAAACAAAACAACTCTGAAATTTTCTAGCAGATTAAAATGCAAAAGAATTAGGCTATAAAGAACAACAGATAACACTTTACTCTATTTAATGCATTAACTAAGATTGAGCAATAGCTACATTTGTGACAGAAAGTGTTATTTTTTGTTAATGTTAGTTTAGAAACACAACTGATCATTGTTAGTTTTATCTCAGGTCCATTAAACAAGTTATTTTGATTTTTGTAATGTTATTAAATAGTAACTAAGAAATAAACATTAATAATAATTAATACTTTAAGTATTTTTATTGTCAGTTTAGTGATAATGAATTAACATGTTAACTAATGAAGCTGTATGTTTTCAAAGTTTTACTTAACAATAACAAATAATCATTAGGACATGTTGTAGTCCAGATTAAAATATAAAAATGTTTAGGTTTGAAAATAAATATCCTTTTAAGTCATTTTTAAGTATTCAGTATTTGATGCTGTGATGAACAACACTGAGATTACAAAAAAATTAATGGCTGTTTGAAGCATTTTAAAAAACTTCACTAGCGCAGTTACTTTGTTTGCACGGTTTCCGTGGTAACCACTGCACGCTGCTGTTCCATCAGCGACGATTACAATATCGTGCATATTCATTATCGCGATTACTGCATTACCGAATATCGGCACAAGTCTAGTGTGTGGGAAATGAAACACGATTTGATTTAAGTGTACTGACCTGCTTTTTATTTATTCATCAAAAATTTGACAAATTCTGTTTTTATGACTGGATTCCATGATTCCGTCTGTGTTTTCCACATCGCGGAAATCATAGGGCCCTACTAGTCCAATTAGTCCAAAGATAAGTTTCACTAATGCATATTGCAGACAAAGTCTTGTTTTCCAGTACAAACATCTACATTCTTAAATCAAGATATACTTTAACTTTATTTCAAACTTAAAGATCCATATAAAAAACTTACAGACACATATAAAAACAACAGACAATAATTAAAAACATACAAAATTTTTGTTCCAGTGTTTCCAAAAACAAGAATATACCTTAATGTAGTATCATTTAAGACCATTATAATTACATTTTTTTTTTCATATGATTCCTTAATGCAGCATGTAAGATGGGGTCATTATTTGATACAAACATTTGGATCCACCATGGGAGCTTAAGCAGAATTCTTAGTGCATCATTAAATGCCACTTGGAGCCTTTTCATTCTAGCTTTACTGTACTTGCACCACAAGTGTGCTGTATACAGTGGAGTACAGTACAGAGCATATTTACTTACAAAACTGATGCAGCACATCATCATCATCATTTAAATCACTCCTAATAATGACCCAAGTATTTGACTTCATTCACCACATTTAATACTTGATCTCCCATAAAGAATGAAAGAAAATTTTTGCTTAAGGATTTCCTTAGTTCTCACCAGATTTATTTACTTGGGAAGCAAAATAACTGGATATTAAATCTTAAAATGTATAAAAATTAAGCAAGTTCTTGCTTGAAACAAGTAAAAATATCTGCCATTGGGGTAAGAAAAATAATCTTGTCATCTTGTTTTAAGCATTAACTCACTTAATTTTGGTACATTTTTCAGAAAACAAGAATTTAATCTCTTAAGTAATTTTGCTTCTCAAGTAAATATATCTTGATTTACAAATATTTAGAAATTTGTATGGGAAAACAAGACAAAAATACTAAGTAAGGAAATAATTTTTTTGCATTGTAACTCAACAGTCCTGACAGGGTTTTATTGTCCCATTCTTGAATCAACACTCCTAATCAAATAATATGGATGCAGTAGCGCTACATGATTGTTAATGTAGTCAGGTTATGCTTGTTAGGGTTGAATGTGTAAATGAATGACTAGTATTAATTGTCTGAATTGGTTGAATATTTATTGAAATGGCAAATAGAGGAACTGACTACTGTGGGAATTTGACAACATTGAGCAGCTGTTTTAGGACTCTGAAAAGTGGTTGAAAGTCAACACCTTCTTCTAAATATTTAGCATTTCACCCTTTCCATCATTTTATTTGTAAAATACTTAACTGTAAAGCATAAGCATAAATAGACCAAATTTTTTTCATTAATATGCGACCTTTTTTTCAGTAAATATACAACTTCCTTGTAACAATTCCTGTAATATAGATGTACATACATTTGTCTAATAAAGATAACATTGAAACTTAGTCAGAATTAAAAATTTTGTGGTAAACGTGCATAGAGAATAGCTTTATCTCCAACAGGCATTGGTCTATCTTCCATGAATGTCCCACTTTACCAGTATTCACAGTCTGTGACTGTATTAAGCAAATGAATGAATAAGATAATGATTTCATCATCAGGTTTATTTTTTTCAGTTTGTAAATTCAGAGGTTCTTGTTCATATAACAATGAGGAGAAATGAGGAAGTAGATTATTTTCAGATTCTTTATAATCGCAAATAAGTTAGGGAATGATGTTGTTTTGCACATAGTCCAGATCAATGTCTCTTTTCTTCTATCAACAGAGCTTACACATGGAAACATTTAGTGAAATCTGCTTATATGCCCTAATTCATTATGTTTCTCCTGAGGTTATTGTCATTATGAAGTGTTTTTTTAATTTGAATGTTTTCTGAAAGTGGTTTCAGTCTATACACAGATGTTAAGATGTTTGGTAGATCCATCATTGTTTGGAGATGTTAGTAATTACTAGACAAACTGTGGACACATTTAGTTGAGTCAATGAACATCTGACTTTTTTTTTTTTTTTTTTTCTTAAACCATGGTAAGCAGCATCCTGCTTTTTCAGTTTAGTCCTGAAATTTTCCTTCTCGTATGTCTCTGTGTTCCAGTCAAATTTAGTTGTATTAAATTCATTACCTTTAACTATTATTAATTATTAAAAAGTTGTATGACAATTTGAAAGATAGCTTCACAAAAGTCCCCATATGTCATATTGTGAGTCTCATCTGCTGTGCTTTCTTATTTGACTCCGTTTTTTGGGGGTCTGTTTGTGTTTTTTTTCTACAGATTTCTATCTAGAATAATTAAATGTATCTTGAAAAGTTTGTTAATTCTTTTAATTTAAAAACCTCTTTGTATATTAGTATACAAAGTAATAAAAGCTTTGTTGGAATTTGTGTGCCCTCATTTACAGACTGTATTTACATACTTGTTCTGTCATTCCTTCGTTCTTAACATAGGCATTTAGGCTATTATTTATTTATTTATTTATTTATTTATTTTACCAGATGTCCAACTTTTGCATTTGCTTCTACTTAGCTGCCTTTTTAAACTTATCTTTACTTTTTCATTTCTTCATCACTGTAATGTTCCATTGAAAAGTTTTGAGTATAGGAAGAGTTTGGCAAGTCAGCATAAAAAAAGTTCTCAGACTTTTTAATGCGTCATTTTGCCCTCATGTCATTTTAAAATATAAACATATCTATCTAAAAGTTAGGGCTCTGTAAGATTTTTTTAAAATGTTTTTCTGAAAGAAATCTCTTATGCTCACTAAGGCTGCATTTATTTAATTAAAATGACAGGAAAACAGCAATATTATGAAATATTACAATTTAAAATAACTGTTGCTTATTTTAGTATATCTTAAAATGTTATTTATTCTTGTGATGGCAGAATTTTCAGCACCATTACTCCAGTCATTAGTGTCACATGATCCCTCAGAGATCATTCTAATATGCTGATTTGGTGCTCAAGAAACACTACTTATGATTATCAATCATAAGTAGTGTTTCTTAATATTTTTTGTGAAAAGAACATGATTTATTGTATTTTTTGTAAAAATCTAAGTCTTTGCTGACATTTTTGATCATTTAAAAAAAATCCTTGCTAAATAAAGTATTTATTTAAAAAAAAAAAAACAAAAAAAACTTTTGAACAATAGTGTGCATGTTTTATTAATCAAATTATTCTGTGATTAATAGCCAAAGAAGAGAAATTTTGAAATGCTTATGGAGACTTTGATTGCAGATGGGAACTGAACCTTTTTTGCGGTGGTGTTCTGCATTTGCTTGCAAAATTGATGCATTTCACTCATTATCATAGCTGGTACATAATTGCCACCTGCATGTGTTAACCAATGTGGTTTAATATCATTTCCAAATCAGAATGTTCACTTGCATGCACTGAAAGTGTACTGATGACTTGTTTTGATTGTCTTGAGTTTCTCATGATTCTGTTCTACCAGGACAGCATATAATTTTGGTGTTTTGAAAATAAACAACAAGACAATGCTGACATCACTGGTTCTGTCTTGATATTTTCATAAAAGAAACATTAAGAGAAAAGACAACAGCCTCATTTAATCTTTAATCATGCTGACATTTTAAAGCTGAATTTTTCTGGAATTTACTTTTCCTGTTCACTGTGTACACTGGATTTTATTAATGAATGATCATTAATCAAAAATGACCAAAATAAATGTCATAAATGACCAAAAACCTATTGCTTTGCCATTCAGTATGATCACTTATCACGTGGCTTTCTGATATAGCCTACTCCAGACTGATTGATTGTGGGATTCTGAGGTCAAATATTTTTGTATAATGTGTCTAATGACTACTAAACTGTATGACTGACTATTGTTATCCCAGACAAACAATTTCCTGTATAGCTGTGCTAGAGCACAGCTCTCATTTCACTCGTCAGTCTCTTTCATCTCACATAGTACAGAAATCTGTGCCCATCTGGGCTTTTCAGTATGTATGTAGCCATGGAATAAGTGCATAATCAATTCTTTTTAAGTTATATCTTTCAATACTGACTTTCAAAACCTTTGTTTTGTGGGCACTCTATTGGAATCTCGCTTAGCTTCACTATTATGCTGCACTATAATAGGTAAATGCAGCCAATAGTAGGCTTGTAGTTATGGGGCCCAGAAGACCATATCAGGTAATATGTGGTTTATTCTGCCACCTCTGCAGAAAAGTAAGAGAGTTAAGTAAAAAAAGAAGTTTTGAGGTTGTCTTGTGCTGCCCATCTTTCTCATAAAGACCACAATGATCAATATACAGTATGTCTATTGAGTGGTTTAGAATGATACATTCATTTGAAATAGATTTTTTTTTTAAAGATGTAGATTTTTCACCCTGAGTGCTAATCAATAGTCCTCAAGCATGCTAAAAGCCTTTTTCTTCCTTGTTTCAGCTTTTTCATTTACTCTCCCATTATGTTGCGGGAAACTTATTAGTAAAACCAAATTTTTTTTGTCTTTAACTCCAGTTTTTTTGTATTAAATAGTGAAATGCATTGATTTTAATCTTATTTTTGGCTTGAATAGCTCAATATCAAGGTTTTGTAGTACATATCTAGGTTGTGTTTCAAAGTAATGAACAAAGCATTCATTATTAATAAATGTAGCCTTATAAATGTGTTGGTAGCCTTGTTCTTTCAAATATGAAAAGAAATGATCCGACTGGTGCTTCAATTGATAGCCTACTACACTTCAAATACCTTAAGGGCCCCATGAGAATCAATATTGTTGGTAGAGAATACTGGCCTGGAACAACAACAAAGGCCCATCTGAAGTCAAAAGCTTTATGGTGTCCTAGTTACTATAATCTAGAACGCATACACGCACACCATCAGTGATCTCTGCCCTAGGTCTCACATCTGTTGAGGTGAAGTAAAAGGTTCTTAATTAACACAGCAGGAAATGTTTGCTTTCATCTTCTTGCTGTATACAAACCATTAGATTTGATCACAGCTCAGTGCTGATCAGCTGCTTGCCTGAAGCTCGTATGAAAATAGATAAGCTCACCCCTCACTTCTTTTTGTGTGTGTGTGTGTGTGTGTGTGTGTGTGTGTGTGTGTGTGTGTGTGTGTGTGTGTGTGTGTGTGTGTGTGAGAAACTTCATTTCAAAGTTTGAGACAGTGCTAGACTTCATCACTGTTAGATCATTTGTCTTATGAGGTGTTCGCCACAACAGCGTTTTGCAAAATGTGTTGTTTTTTTGTGATAGATTTTGCTCACTTTTCTCTCTCTCATTCATCCACAGGTTGCATTGAGCACTAATTTCCTCCTGCCTCCCCTAGTGGGATGGTTCTGCATGACAGGGAGGGTATGGTTCTGTAACCCCCTCTCTGTCCTCCATAAACCCAGTGGACCACAGCCATAGTGTTCCCCTCAATGAAAATCCCTCTGGAGCCCTAGATCAAGTAAGTCAGTCACATTGGGTTTTACAGACACAGACTTTCAGTGACCCCAAGTATTAGATTTTCTCTATACACTTCAATAACTTTCATTTGAAAAATCTAAACTCCTTTTTGAAAATGTTGGATCTAGACCCATTTTGTGTTGATACTAAAGCTAAAAAGTATTTATAAGACATTTACTGTCATTGCTGTAGACTTACAATAATGATGAAAGCCGTATATGGACTCATCTGCTGCCTTCTGTGTGCTGATGTGCAGCAGTTTATTGATGTGGATATGGTACAATTTGCCAAGCCCTGGTTAGGCTTTATTTGTGTGGCTTATAACTAGATGTAATCTAACAGACCTTACTGTTGCTATGGCAATGCAATGCAAAAACAATTTTGAACACTTAAGCATCTATGACTAGTCTGTTTCCGTTTTTCAATTCGCTAATAGCATGACATTCATGTTTGTTACTTAACTTCCCGGCAATTTTGTTACCTTTTCTTTTTATACTAATAGGTAAATGGTAGTTAACCCTAACCCAACCCAAGTAGTTTAGTTTAGTTTATTAAAAAGCACATTTAAATAAATAAATGTACATTTATTAATTAATTAAATTAAATAGATAAAATACAAGCAAAACATTTAAATTAAATAATAATTTAAAATAATGAAAAATAATAATTTTAATTTAAAATAATTAAATACATTTGCAACCTCTAAAGCTAAAGAATTCCACCATTGCCATGTTGTTTTAGTATTATTTATATACTATTATAGTGTTTATTAATATTTTGAATTGGCATATATATATATATATATATATATATATATATATATATATATATATATATATATATATATATATATATATATAATATATATATATATATTACTTTTAGTAATTTTGCTTTTGTAACTTTATTAGTTTTTGTTTATTAAAAATATTTTTAATTAGCTTTTATTTTTTTTTTAGTCATTTTAGTACTTCAAATGCAAACTTACTTATGTCAGTTAGTTTCAAAAGCAACATTTTTAATTTTCTCATTTACTCACAGTCATGTCGTTCCAAACCCCTAAGACTTTTCGTACAAGTCTACGCAACTACCACTTTAAAGCTTCAAAAAGTTCATTAAGAGATCTTAAAACTAATCCATAGGAATTGAGTGGTTTAATCCAAATTTTCTGAGGAGGCTGAATCACTTTATATGATGAACAGATTGAATTTAGGCTTTTATTCCCATATAAACATTGATCAGCGAACATAAACAGAAGCTCAACCAAGCGATCGAGTCTTCATTTGTATCTTAATTTGTGTTTCGAAGATGAACGAAAGTCTTACGGGTTTGTAACGCTATGAGAATGAGTAATTGATGACAGTTTTTTGGGTGAACTAACCCTTTAAGTAATTAAAAAAATCTTAAAATTTCTACTTTTTTCAGCTTTATCAAAATGTTTTATTAGTTTTAGTTAGGGGTGTAACGAAATATCGCAGTGAAATCTAACACAATACTTTGCTTCTTCCACAGGTTACATTGGGTGTCCATTCTCTGCTGCCTCCCCCCGGTGGGATGGTTCTGCATGACAGGGAGGGTGTGGCGCCATAGCCCCCTCTCCTTGAGATCTCTCCCACCTCATAAACCCAGTGGACCACAGCCATAGTGTTCCCCTCAATGAGCATCCATCTGGAGCCCTAGATCAAGTAAGTCAGCAGATCATGCAAAAGCTCAAAGCTGTGTTGAGATAACCTGAACTGGCAACAGCTGAAACTGTGGATCCAGCCATAACAAGCCTTTTTATAGAGGACATGTTTACATAATCATCCAGTGTTGTGGAGTAACTAACTAGAAGTTATGATGGTACTTGCCTGCATTCTTAGTAGTGTGACAGTAGCTCAGCTGTTTTCAAAATAGTCTAGCACTTCCAGTAACAAGCTATTTTCTCCAAGTAGTGGCGGCATGACTAAAAGTTACATCATCGTTGTTTGTCACATTATATCACATGCAGCCTCACGTGTGCCGAGGCAAAAATCAAATACTTGTAACATAATATTGGGTATTGATTTTTGTGATTCAGACCATTTGTTCATACATTGTTTTGTAATGAAATCTATCATCTATCTATATATTAAATGCTGCTCATATTTCAGTAAATTATATAATTTAATTGCCATATAATTACATATATTCCACCCTAAATTTTGTTTGTAACTTGTGTAACTTTTTAAAGCAATCAGTAGCTTGTATCTTGGCAAGACAATAGTTTCGTTACTGCTTATTTTATTCTCATTTGGATAAAGGCTAAAATGAATAAATGTAAAGGTGGAACAGCTTCTAAAATGGTAGATAACATAGTCCTTTTAATGTTGAAGTCACAACTGTCAACTAATGTCATCTGCAAAGGTAATCAATGTCCACAAGACAGTTGTTTCTGTTCAAACATGTATGGTATTCAGTACGGCACACTGCTTTGAGGCATTTCAAATATGAATGAGGGACATTTGGTGCAGGTGAAACACTTTTCCTGGCTGCACTGTCCATTTTTTTTTGCATTTGCATTTGCTCATACTAGATGTGTTGTGGTAGTTCAACGGACCTTACAGTTGTCATGGTAATGTGAAACCTGATTGTGCCTCCGCTGCATCTGTCTGTGCTTCTTTTTAATTTGCAGTACAATTTTCACACTCAAACTTGGGTGATTTAATTAACAGCATGGTTTTTATGTATGTTTGTTAAATAACCCGCTTTTGCTGTATTATTGTCTTCGGTACTTTAGAAGGAATTTCCACCCCTTCTTCTTGGATTGCTTGGTTTCTTATTCTAGTTCCGCCCACATTGAAATCTAATTGGTCATAGGTACTTCATGCATATTAATCATCAAATATGGAAGAGGAGAGAGTGATTAAGAAAGATATGGAAACATTAAACTATTATTGTAAAGAAGAGAAAGTCATGGTGTCTGGTTGAAATTGGCTCCCTGTATTGCATTATAGTGTTTGAACTTTTCTTTGAAACTTCACCTATTAGCATTTAATGGTATTAATTATGAGTGCAGATCTTCTTTAATTTTGTAATATATATTTTGGTCTACAATAGCTGGGAGAGCTTGGTGATTGCTTTAATTTTGAATGTATTAATTATGAAAAAATGTAATTAATTCTGTTCACAAACAGGCTTATATTCTTAGTTCGTAGTAGTCCCGGTTAATAAGATTATTGCAAGTAAATCCAACCAGCTACATTAAACAAAAGATTTACCATACTACAGAGGAGAGAGACAGAAATGGCTGCTTTTTATTCCTCCACACTTTCACTTCTGTGAATTAAAGCTAAAAATTAATAAATTAATAAAGGACAAAATTGCAGCAGAATTTTCCTGCTTCTCTGTGTGCATTTTAAGATGTAGAGCGTACAACATACACACACAGATGTAGGTAAAATCTGTCAGATGGTATGTACACACTACACTCAAAAAATGAATTGTTGGAAAAAAGTAGTCAAGTGGTTCCACACAACTATATTGAGTAATTTGTACAAAAAACGGTTTAGTTATATGAACAAAAGAAATTCAAGTAAAGCTGACAACATTTTTTTTTGAGCAAAAATGTTTAATTTGTCCCTGTTACATAATATTTATATGTGCAGTTTACTTAATAATGTTATGTTTATTATGTAAGATGACCACATTTATAGACTTAATTTACCTTATTAAATTAACTATTTGCTGTACATAATGCACTCACATGACTCATTGAACAAACTCAATTGAATTGAGAGCAGGAATTTAATCTTAAACATGCATATATGAGTGCTCACAGTCTAAACAGAGGTGCCACTCTTCTGCATAATGGTAACCACAAAGTTAAACATTTTTTTTTTTTACAGAAACTCCTTTAAATGCCCAACATAACTGAACATTAAACACTAACATAAACTAACAACATACTTCCTGTTATACTGAAAAACACATCAAATAACACTTTAATCCCTAAATTTACTCTCCTAATGCAGTCCTTTGCAAAGCATACTGGGAACTACAGATCCACTGCCTCAGTTAGTTATGTCAACATTAATTTGTGCATTTCACTCAGCAATGTTAAGTTAACTGGACAAAAACACTTAGAAACAACTCAGTTAAATTAAGTTCATGTAGTTACATGAGTTTTTAAGTAATGTGAACAAGGATGGTTTGAGTAAAACTAACAACAGTGAAAGTTAATTTTTTTGAGTGAATATTACACAAGCTGTAATCAAATGCAAAAACCCATGAATAAATGTAATTTGCTCCATTTAATGTATGGAAAAATGCTCATGCTAATCGATGAGTTGCTTGGAAACCAGCTGAATTGATAGACCTCCCTCTTAATATGAGGGTAATCACTGAGTTGCATGAATTAGTCAAAGACACTAATGGCTTCTCAGTTCAGTTTGGAAAAAAAGGCAGTTTGTTTAGCTTGTATGATGGTTTATTTGTGCTGAATGTATGGTGCTCTGACACCTGCTTTCTAAGCCGTAGTCGTCAGACCTCTTTTAACTGCTTCCGCATACTTAAGTTGTACTTTCCCAACAATTTTCCCCATAATTATCGGGTTTTGTTTGACATGTGTTTTGTGTTATGGAACCTGTGATCTTTTTCTGATGTCAACACACAGTACAGTGTTATGCAGTAAGGTTTGTGTAATTTAATGCTGATGAGGCTCAGAACAAAAAAAAACAAAAAAAAACATTATGTTCTCTTTTCATGATTAATATTCAGTATTTCATTTGTATTCAATTGAATGGTGGTTCGTTGGCTAGACTGCATCACAGGGTCATAGGAGGTGAAAAAAGCACTATGGAGGCTATGGGGAGAATCAAGTGCATGCTCAAGAGTGAAATTACAATGAATAGAAAAGAGAAGCTATGGAGACTGGAGTGGTGTAGCGCAGTAGTTTTCCATATTCTGATAAAACAGAAGCATGCAACTTTGTATTTAAATAGTGTTGTTTATTTGTGTGCATGACCTTTGTAGCAGAATATGTTCACAGAGGTAGATTTACACTACGTAGTAGTTTTGTTACTTGTTATCTTTATCAAAGTAAATTCAGCTATAAAATTATAAACATTGATTTTTTTTTTATTTCTCAAACTGCATAAGAATGGACTGACCTCATTTGAAGCCAGATATGTTTGCATGCTACCGAAGCTAATACTGTAATTTAGAGCTGTCCAGATTCTCTCTCTTTATAGTAATGTCATTTAGGCTTACTGTCGCTAGATACTGTAGCTTTCTTTAAATCAGTAAAGATTTCACAGCGGGTCCTTATGGTAATTACAATATGTCAGGCAGGAAATCGAAACGTTCGCCTATCATCCATCGACTTCAAATATGGCTTATCATTTGAAGCATGTAAGTAGTAGCATGTTTTGACGTTAACCTAGATAAATTTGCGCTTTTATTAAACATGTTAGAAATACATTCAATCATGCAACACTTGGCTAAGCGCTAATTTATGCAATTAACGCCGCAAAAGAGGAAGTTGTTGTAACTCAGGCATAAAATGTCTAATCTGCTCCAAACTCTACATGTTTGATAATATTCCTGGCCTGACGACATCTACATGGTAATATTCAGTTATAGTCAAAGCGCCACCTGTTGGCAGCAGGAAATGTGGCACATCCGGTACGAGGGCCCTTTCATCACTGCTTGCAGCTTTAAGCCCCGGGTATACTTCGGCCATCCGCGTTCGTGCACCGTCCGCATGACGTAATTTTCGTGCAGCCCAAATTTCGAGATCGCGCGGCAGTATAGAAGAGTCCACTAGGTGGCAATACCCACAGTATTGAGCAGAAAAGACCGGTTTAAAAACACGCTTGAAAAAAGAGAAAAACACGACAATGGACAGCGAGCTTGACCAGTGTTTGTGCAAAGAGATTAGAAAGTAACCACATTTGTACAATTCAGGTTTAAAGAGTACAAAGATGTGTTTAGGGCGGCAAATTCATGGAGAGGGATAAGTAAAATATGGGAAAGGATGCACTTCTTTTTTTCTCCGATCATGCCCAGCGAATGTCCCGTTGATAACATGACTCAGTGCTGCCCTCCGATGTCTGGTAGAGATTATAAAAAAGCTGTACTGCGCATGTGACGAACGCGGTCATCCGCACGCATCCGTGGTGTAGTATACTTTGAAAGACGCGCGGACGTGACTGCGCGGGTGACACGTCCGTGAAGTATACCCGGGGCTTTAATGGTTTAGTATTCTCCTCAGTATATATTTATGTATTTTAGTATATATTTGCAATATGTCGACTAATTTAAAAGAACGACTAAAAGTTGACTAGAAAAATCTTTAGTTGGGGGCAGCCTTAAATTTTAGATGCTTTAGAAATATGTGTATCAAATATGATAGAGTAGGCTTTATAGGGTTAAAGTAAACATCCTGAATCAAGGCATAAACAATGAATGTGTCAAACAATATGCTCCCACCCCATAGGTCCTATATATTCACTGTTTTCAGACAACATCTTGACTAATAGATTTTAAAAATGTAGTTTTTCACATTTTGCGTATGCCTTGAATCGTGTCCGATTTTTACAAATAACTTAGCTCACGAATCTTTAAAAAATATTGGCACATCTTCAAAGAATGAGTCACGACTGTTGCTTCAGCCTCACACTGCGTTCAGATTTTCAGGCAGAGCTGTATACATTTTCTCTCTCCTGTATTGCTATGGGGAGGTAGACAGCAACAGTGACTCCACGGCTTCTCATGGAGCAAACCATTGACAGGCGGAGGGGGACGGGTGTGTGCAGTCAGGCATGGGATTTGTCCGTTTTGAAACTTCCTCACTCTGCTGCTGGCCTCCTCTATGAGGGCCTCTCCCCTCTCCTGTTGAACTGTGCCTCATTAGCTCACTTTTATGAGAGACTTTTTCTCTTTTCGCCTGGCGTGAGTGCTGATAAGAGTGTGTAAATAGTACTTTTCATCCCCTCTACTTCAGTGCATGGTGGTCTGTCCCTCTCCCTCAGTGACATACGTTGCTGTTCTGTCTGCGCGCGAGGTGATTAGTGTAGCTCTCGACGAGAAGGAGCCCTGTATCCTGGGAAATGGCGAGACACGCGGCCATAGTTCATGCTGACAGAGGGGTTAGCGCAACTTTCGTGGACCGTTCTCTGACCGGACAGGATGAGTTGGCCAACTTCATAGGTGACAGCTGAGCCCTGCCTCAGGTGCGTGAGTGAGTGAGAAAAAGAGAGAGCAAAAAGGAAAATCCCTCCCACTGTTTTTTCTCCCATAAGCAGGTTGTTTACCTTTAAGCATACTGTGTGTGCGTGCGTGCACATACGCGTGGGAGAGTGTGTGTGTGCCGAGCATGTGAGGGGACTGCAGGCCTCCCAGGGCTTTCATAGTTTGTTTGTCTGCTCAAGGAACTGTGAGGAGAATTTACACATTTTAACATGGAGTGTGAGTGACCAAAGTGTGCACAGATGAAAATGTTTACATTTTAATATGTTGCTGTGGATGTAGTGAGGATGATTGTGAGGATTGTTGTTTTTGTACTAGTAGAAAGGGTGACATCCTACAGTTATTTCTCTTTACTTTGAAGTGTTCTTCACTTTGTGTTTAGGATATTTCATCAGTGTTAAATAGATTTATGTCAAATTAGGGTTAAATAGTTCGCTTTTCAGGGTTTATCCTCATTCAAAAATGGTCTTCGGTGGTGGCGGATAAATATGGTATATCCACTCACAAAATACTATACCCATGTGAACTGCGAGACCAGTACTGACAATAAATAAATCCATAATAAATGAAAAGAAATGGTTTGTAGTATTAACTTATCCTAGTCATTCATGAAATAAAAAATAATCACTGTCAGGACAGATCATATAACGAAGTGCTTAGAAATATTTTATATTCAAAAGTCTGTAAATGTATATATAAAACCATGTCATATTTAATTTTTGGTAACACTTTACAATAAGGTTTCATTTGTTAACATTAGTTAACGATATATAAAACGGTTAGTTCCTGTCCTTGATTTTGATTGGTCAATAGCTGTGTTTTATTCACAATAAAGCACGGCTATGACCACTTCGCCAAACGGTTCTGTGTGTCACTACACAACACCCATAGCAACCACTCTTAGCAACATAAACTGTATGTTCTCAATTGATATTGTTCATTGAAGCTTACTGTATTATGTAGAAGAGTATTGTGAGAAAGAGATCGATTGAGCGAGTTTATTACCTGCATTCAGATTTAGCATTTTCCTTCAGGTCAGTCCTATGTTCATAATAAAAAAATCTGTTTAAATGTCCATGTATTATCTTGTCCTTTTAACTTTTAATGTGTTTTCCTGTGACTGACAGTGCTGGTCAAAGCATTTGTCAGTTAGGTCTTGTTCAGTGTTCACAACAATTCAGTCTTTTCAATATAAAAGTCTTTGTTAATGATTTTCTTTGTTGTTGTTGTTGTTGTAAACATGCTATTTTGCTACTCCGCTTTGTCGTGCCTAACAACGTCCTTCAGCCGTGACTTATTCATGATACAGCACAGCCTCTCGTACCTTATTGCTTACTTAACTAATAGTGAACACTAATTCTAAAGCATTTATTAATCTTAGTAAATGTTAATTTACCAACCCTTTACTAATACTTTATTAAGATCAAAAGTTGTATCTGTTAATATTAATTAATGCACTGTGAACCAACATGAACATTTTTATTAACTTACATTAACAAAGGTTAAGAAATGCTGTAAGTTCATGTTATTGCGTTAACTAATGTTAACAAATGAGACCTTATTGTAAAGTGTTACCTATTTTTTAACACTTCTAATTGCTGTAAATAAAAGAGAGAAGGGACCTCTTAATATTGCTTTGATCAGTGGAGGGCCTTGGAGTCAAAGAGGTTGAGAACCATTGCAT
This sequence comes from Chanodichthys erythropterus, assembly GCF_024489055.1. Classification (NCBI taxonomy): domain Eukaryota; kingdom Metazoa; phylum Chordata; class Actinopteri; order Cypriniformes; family Xenocyprididae; genus Chanodichthys; species Chanodichthys erythropterus. The sequence continues at coordinate 13,398,746 of NC_090224.1, forward strand.
TGGAGTAAACTAAAGACTAAGAGCTTTGCAGCATACCTAGACACTTGGAGTCTGTTTTCTGATGTTGTAAAACATCTGCAGGACTAGTCATGAAGTTTAACTGGTCATCATCAAACACTAACCCCAGGTTTATTGCTTATTTTAGTGTTGTTGGTTCTTCATCAAGGCTGAGATGTCTGAAATTCACTCATAAATGCAAGATGTGATAATGGTGTTGTCAGGCTGGAACTGGGTAATTTTGCATAGCATCTGCAGGGGACAAGCTCTATGCCTTTATGATTGAGTCCGATGATTGCTCAAGAAGGGGCTAAGCACTGAGCCCTGAAGCACCCCATGCATTATTTACCTTACGCATTCATGTATGCTTACAAAAAGTATAAGCAGTGAGACCTCAAAACTCAGACTTCTGATGACTGGGCGCCAGGCGGCGGGTTTCCCCCAAGGACAGCATCCTAAGTTTTCATACTCACAGAGGACCTCCACAACCAGGTCAGCACAGATAGCCAATTGGTGCCGGGGAAAGTCACATCCTTGATGTAAAGAGAGAGAGAGGGGTGTGTGTGTATAAGTGTGTTTGGGTTTTGTACGTATATGCTTGTATTGAATCAACAGACCTTCAAGTTTATCAAGGTATCTGGGTAAAGTCTTGTGATAATGGGTCTCATCATACTTATGATGAGGTCTCATCATACTCATTAGATTCTACTAACAGGAAATGCAAAGATGTTGGATGCGTATGAATGAAAAGAAAGTTTATTTAGACATTAGAGTCACATGATGATATTGCTTGAAAATTGTTTTTTTTTGCCTCCTGGCAGAAAAAGATACAGTGTGCTCTTTCTTATCCATTGCTTTCACAGAGATGTAATTATAGCTCCATTAAATAGCCCCACAACTTATTAGCAGATATAAGATAGAAGCATCAGCTTACATGCAAACTTTCTCAACCAAAGACTGATGACTCAGAGTTTATAAACAGGATCAAGCTGACCTATAGACAAGATTTATGACTGTTTCGTCAAGTTCTTTCATACAGCTTTGCAGTTAAAGCATTATATCCACTGCATTTGGTGGGGGAATTTAAAATCTGATTGGACGTTGCCAGATATTTCTTATCTAGCTTCAGCAAGCAGCAGACGGTAAGAGAAAGACTAACTTCTTAGTTAAAAGACAAACACGCCTTATGCAAAATATTTTTGTTGTAAAACATGTAAAACTACAGTGCAGAGCTGTAAAATTATGTTAATGTGAACAGACCTGCATTGATTATAATGTGCTGTAAACCATCCAAAACATGTTTCAGGTAGTTGAAGGTAAATATCTGCGTCCCGTGTTCAAGGGCTATGACTAAGGTTCTGCAAATATTTTTGTACAAGTCACACATGCATTTCTTTTGAGGTTAGCTTCAGCTGATGTGGATAACTTGTGCAACATGAGTAGTGCGCCTGGTTATTCTCAAGTCTAAGCACAGGTATCCTCATTACCAGTGGGTTTTGTTTTACCCAGCACTTAGGCTGAACACTGAGCACATTGGGGCAAGCTGTTGATAATTACAGTAAGGGCCGCACATGCACGGGAGTCATTATGTCCTGGTGGATTTTCTTTAGGATCTAGCCTAATTTCTGAACAATTTTGCACGTTCACATGCACGGTCATGTTTCACATTCTCCAGAGCAATGAAGTGAAATCTCAGGGGCCTCAAAATATGGGGTAGTAAACTCGAAGCTGGCCTTACGTCCTCTCAACCTTCTTAAAGAATTCTAAAATGTGTAAATTAGGGATTTATAATGTTATAGATTGTCAATCTTTTAAGTATAGGTGTTATTTTCAGTGGATCCTTCAGCAGTGACTGACATTTTGAAAAGCTTGTGATACAAGAAAATTACTGGCTCTTTTTCTTAAAAAGGCTGTTAAAGTGTTTATATTTTAAAACCAGGCTAATTTCTGTGATAATTTATTTATTATTATTATTATTTGTATTTTTTTTTTTTCTTTTTAAATGGGCCTGTTTAAGGTGAATTTGCTGGAAATGGAGCTGCCAGGGATTAGGGGCCGCTGGAGGTTTTCAACAGACCCACAATAGCAGCCTGTTCAGGCCTTGCAGATCAAAGCGGACTATGCCTGAGGAGCCAGGCGCTGGTCTTGGTGGCGGCCTCCCCGAGTGGAGAAAAAGAACATAAGATATGGCGAATGATCCTCTTCAAACTGAAGTGATTGAAAAAGCTTCAGATTACTGATAGAGCAGGAATTACTTTGGAGTTCAGTCTCAGTTGGCTGTTTGAGGTGAGCAATTTAAATCATACTGTTGAGGCACCAAATTATTGGGTGGTGTAACCTAGTGGGTAAACATCTGAGCTGATAACTAAAAGGGTTGTAGGTTCATTGAGGTATCGAGAGTCTTGAGCTAAGCCATCTATCTATCTATCTATCTATCTATCTATCTATCTATCTATCTATCTATCTATCTATCTATCTATCTATCTATCTATCTATCTATCTATCTATCTATCTATCTATCTATCTATCTATCTATCTATCTATCATCTAAATATGCTTATTTAGCTTGCATTTCTTTAACTTGGGGCATTTATTTGATTGAACATCACAAGTTGACATTGTTTATCTGGTGGGATCTGTGCTGTCACAATTGTGGTCTTGCCATTTAAGTGCTTCTGTTCACCTGGGTTCAGCCAAAGCCAGGCCTTTTCATCTTCTGTATTGCAGTTGTGCGATGTGAGCTGGAATGACAAGATTTCTTTCCTAACATTGTTGTATATCCGATATTAGTAGCTACAGGAACTGTCGTCTTTTGTTATTAAGGTTTGAAGAGAAGTAAACAATGTGTTGGTTCTGAATACCCTTAGTGGTATGTAGTGCAATGTTATGTATGCTTGTATGTGTCACTATCGCAAAATGCTGCATATGCTTTAGGATTCCTTTATGTGAAGCTTGAATGTGTCCTGTTTCTATGGTTACATTCTGCAGCTGAGGACACCTGATTCTTTTAGGGAGCATTTGCCAGTGGTGGATGAAGTACCTAAAAGCCAAAGTTGAGTAAAAGTACAGATGTCTTACCAGAAAAAACACAATCAATCAGCAACCGGTTTTTAGTTTTATTTTGGCTGATCTTTATCCCAGACTTCCACACAAACTGCAATGCAATAATTTCCCAAAATTAAATTTTTTGTGGAAATATTACGAAGTCTGTAAACAGGATGTTAACACAGGCCAGAAATGGGACACGCTGGCAACAGACGCAAAGAGCAGAGGTGGCAGACAAAATACTGTACCATGCATAGCAAGCTCACTAGAAGAAAAAAAAATATTGAATTGGGGGTGGGGGGTTATACGAATGCATCTCTGAAGGGAAGTGACTGTCTTCAGAAAAGTTTCGATGCCATTTTCGTTTCCTCTTACCTCCATATAAAGTATTGTTTATAAGTGCAGCGCTGCTTTGTGCACAGCGGTACCCAAAGAACCTGCTGTTCCATAAGCGCCACCTACTGTAGAGAGTGAATTTTCATTCAGCCCGTCTGCTGTTTTTGTGTTGTGCAGGTGTCTTATGTGGCATAATTTCACAAATCGTTCTGTTTAGAGGTCGACCGATATGGGTTTTTCTCTGGCCAATATTTAGAAATCAGGGCAGCCGATTGCCAATATATGATGCCGATTGTTTTTGGTCGATATGTTTTGCCAATTTAATTTTTTTCACCCTTCATCTCATAAAATCTAACAGTTAAGTAATAAGAAGTTATACAGAAAATTGCTCAAATTAAAAATTTATTAAACGACACAAGCCTCTCCAATCAGTGCACTAAAAATAATTTATACGTTAAATATTAAATACACAAAACAGGTAATCAAAAATCTAGGCTGTCAAATTAACCTTGTAGTAGCCTAATTCATAGTAATAATAATGCATAGTTCAACTTTTTAAGCACCTTCTCAAAACTATTCTGAAGCATGCTTCTATACTGTAAGTCAAATAGCCATAATCTAAGTGGTAACAAAAATTAAGAGTTCACCCATTTTACACAGCCTGCTGCTCATAACTGCATAGAGTCCACTGGTCACAAGCAATGATGTCGTGGAGGCTATGTATCGGACCCACAGACACATTTAATGAGGAAAGTTAATATGCACGTTTTAGCAAGAAGTTTCGTCTGAATTGCACATGTTTCTACTTTCACATACAAATGACTTGTTGCACTTATGATAAACATGGTCAGTATCAATTCGGCTACAACATAATTACTCTTTCAAAGCGGTCTGTTTTCCCCTGCCATCGTTAGTTGAAGCTGTGTCAACAAGGCATGGCTGCAGAGTGTGAGTTGCTCCGTCTCACATGCAGCCTTAGAGGGAGATAAATTCTCCAGTAATGCACAGAAAAAGAATTGATCACGTCACAGTTTATCTATACAACGCAGGCTTGTATAATAATTTAGCCGCTGGGCTCATTACCAGGTTTTGGTACCCGCGCCTACCTGTAGCCTAAACTGCAGCTGGTTAAAGGGTCGTGCACCCCGTCCGTGTGCAGGACGATCCGCTAGTACAACAGGGCATATGTGAGTGACTTGAGAGCTTCAAAACAGCAGTCCACTAAATCTGTTTTTCCGCGCTCACGGCCAAAGGAGTATACTTTGAAAGGCACGCATGCTCAACTGTGCGCGAGATGCAGCGGAACGCGGAAAATGAAGTATAACTGGTCCTTTATGGATGCCGATTAATTAAAAAATGCAAAAAATCGGCCCGATATATTGGCCGGCCGATCAATCAGTCAACCTCTAATTCTGTTATTTGCTTTAAATCTTGAAATTATATAATCTAATGTAAATCAAAAACAACTGCTCATGCTACATATGTGTAGCATCTTTGTTTGTGATCATTATTAAATTCAGTGATTGCCTCTAATTTCAAATGGCTTCAGATATTTTTCTTTGTTTAAGGACAGTTTGGCCTGTTATAGAGCAAATAAACAAAACATAAATGTGCTTGAATAAAAAAAGTGGATTAGCCATGAAAAACCATGATCAGTGCATCACTATTAGTAAGTAGAACCTTATAGCATAACTAATATTGTACTATACAGTTAGAGCAAAAAGAACACCATCAACTTTGTGTTCAGTTTTTTGGCAAAATGTTAATGGTACACTTTTAAAGAGTAAATCTAAAAAATAATCATAATAATCAAGTTTCAAATGCTAAAACAGACATTTTGAGTGCATTTGAGTGCATTTGGACTGAAGACAAGTCCTGCGATGCTGAATAGCCTTTCACAGACCGCTGAGGCAGGTAGAGGTGTGCTCTGCTTCACAGACAGCTTGCACACAGCAGGGAAGGATTTCAACAAGTCCATGTGATCCTTCCCAGATCAGATTAATACAACTGTCATGTCATGACCCAAAACTTTCATGTACTATCCATGCATCAATATTTGTGAATTTGCCAACATTACAAAGTCAGAATGTTAACTTAATTTTCACTATCCTCATGTTGTCTCATACATGTTTTGATTGTGGCATCATCCTTTGTTCAAGTTGTTTTAAATTTTGGAAGAAGAATCGCAGCTGCGATTAACTCAAGGTTAACAAAAAGATTCTTTATTCCCACCTGTAAAGCATCCACCAGAGGCTTGCAGTAATTCAATGACAACTTGACCTGGTCACGTTTGATAGTCAGCAGGTTGATTGGAAGTATCCACCCCATCTGGGCTTCTGCTTTCTGCTTTGTTGCCTGGGTGACTGGGCTCATGGCAGCAGCATACTCTGTGAGGAATGCAAGTTCATCTGGATTAAACATGTAAAACAACAATACTTAATTGGTAACTAAAATGGACCAACGATAAGTGGAAGTTGGGATACAGTTAGTGCCCTAAAAAGAGTTTGAAAACGCATGGATAGTCCATTCCAGACATTGTTCAATTATGATAACATAATTCTAACTTACACTGGAACTTTTAAGTCGGTACAGATAACTCTAACCTTGTCTTTCCACTGCCTTGAACATGGAGTTCCACCTAGTAACATTCAGCGCAGCAGCTGGAGGAAGCAAGCATCTTCAGTTTCAGTGATTGATCTTAATAATAATAATTTGTTACATTTATATACAGTAGCGCTTTTCTCTGTACTCAAAGCGCTTTACATATGGAAGTGGAAAATCTCCTCAAAAACCACCAATGTGCAGCATCCACCTGGATGATGCGACAGCAGCCATATTGCGCCAGAACTCCCACCACACACCAGCTTATTGGAGGAGTGGAGATGGTGTGACGAAGGCAATCAGTATATATATATGGAGATGATTAGGATGGACAGTGGCCAATGGGGAAATTTGGCCAGGATGCCGGTGTTACACCCCTACGCTTTTTCGAAGGACATCCTGGGATATTTTTATGACCACAGAGAGTCAGGACCTTGGTTTAACGTCTCATCTGAAGGATGGTGCTTTTTGACAGTATAGTGTCCCCTCACTGTACTGGGGCGTTAGGACCCACACAGATCACAAGGTGAGCCCCCCACCCACTGGCCTCACTAACACCTCTTCCAGCAGCAACCTAGGTTTCCCAGGAAGTTTCCCATCCAGTTACTGACCAGGCTCAACCCTGCTTAGCTTCAGTGGGTAACCAGCCTTGGGCTACAGGGTGATAGCTGTCAATGATTGGCCCAACGCAGACAGCCCGTCCTGCCCTTGTACATGTTCACATTGGTAATCTTATGCTTTGTTCACACATAGCATCTTAATGGTAATTTACTGGTAATGTTCAGTATATAATTTCTTATACCAGAAAATTGCCAGGTGGTTTTTTAAAAATGTCCTGTTCACACAACAGTAATTTTCTAGTAATTTACCAGTAAAGAATGTATGTGTGAAAAGGTCTTTTGTCTTTAGAAAGCTTCATTTTCATTATAGTAATGAGAAGTCTTTTTTTTTTATGAAAGTAGTGGTCAAATTGCAATGGTTCTAAAAGGGCTATTTCTTTGTTGTATTTATTTTTATCCAAAGCGACATTGAAAAATGAGGGAAAACACAAGCCAACAATATTAGCAGTACTGCTATGCTGAACAATAGAGTAACCATAGTACAGACATTAGAGCAGAAATGTAACAGCAGATAATAGTCCATGAGATGGTGGGAGAAAAGCCCAAAACCCAATTTAAGGTCTTCATTTTTAGAATTGCCACCTTTGGCTGTGATTTCTTCCCATTTTCACATAATAGTGGTTATATGCGCGCAGCATTCTCGTGAATGGGAATTTCAGCTGTTCCTTCTAACAGTTCACACAGCAAGATTTAGAACGTTGCACTTGGTGGACAGCACCACAGATCAAAGAAGGCTTTCAATTAGCAAGCCCTTTCACAGCAGATTTACGATTCCCCTGCAAGGAGCCATTGATTGTGTATTGCTAGCAGGAATGAGCTGTCACTTCAGACTGTGCCTGAAGTGACATCTGTCATCTGACTGTTACGCTCAATCCAGTTGAGATATGTTGCCCGTCATAGTCTGGTCTGACTTGAATTTTTGCTGTTTTTCCAGAACCTGTTGGTCCGAAGTGGCGCTTGGCATTTTTGTGCCATTATTATTTTGTAGTTCTAGATGATATTATCAAATCAGGTAAATACAACAACATATGGGTATCAAATAAAGACTACCATTACTAACTTTTTCTCTTGTTTACTCCACTGGATGATTTAACGTTATTGCCTTGCTTTGTGTTTATTTGATAGATTGGTTCCTTCAGGCTTGACTCTGTCGGCTGACATGTTACTACCCTGTTTTCCAGGTGTGCATATGCTCAAAATGAGTGCTGCAGGGGAAAATGCCCTTGACCCCAACACCCCAGAGTCACGGAAGAGGAAGGGCTCTCCATGTGATACCTCTGGTCCCAGGTGAAGTATGAGATCATCTTTCAGTCTTTCTTTAGTTCACATTACCAGTATTTTATAAGATCATAGCAATTATGGCATTTGTTATACAATGACATACAAGTAGGCTGCTGACAATGCCGTCAAGGTGTGTCAGAGGAAGTGCAGCAAATGTTGAATAGGAGAAAAGGTTTTATTTTAACAATTGTGCTTATTTAAAGTGTAAAAAAAAAAAAAAAAGTTTTTTTGGTGTTTGTTAACAACCTAAAAACTTAAAAATTTAAAAAATAAAACAATAATATGAAAAAAAAAATCATTTAATTTATTTTAAATATATTTTTATGTCAAGCTTTTGCCAATGTCATAAAGGACAGTGGGATGGTGAATGTGATCAGGACATTGCCCAGAACGGATTTAAACCCCAGTCCCTTCGCACACAACAGCTTCTTATCTGTCATGAGCGATGCATGATATAGGTCCAACATTGGGTTGTTTTTAGGTGTAACATAGCTGGCCAGCATGTTTTTTTTTGAAGGTTTCCTTGTCTCAGGGTTGGTTGGAGGAGAACTGGTCTTTCTGGCTAAGTGATACTCCTCCATAGGGCCTTGGTGGGGCTGATGTAACTGCCTGTTTCTACAGCAACCCCACACAGCGCCCTGACCTGTGTATGTGGCGCGCCTGCGCACAGCCTTGGCAAGCCGCTGACCTACTTTCTCTGCTGTCTTCTCCCGCACACACACACACATGGTAACATGCGCTCACACTTGCAAGTCATTCGTATGTACATGCACTCGCTCACCCAGAAGCAGCACAACCTCAAACAGATAAGCACTTTCCTCCATCCTAGCACACGTACGGCAGCCATTGGTCATGCTGGAGGATGGGAGAGCTGATTGTTAGTCTCTTTTAAGATTTATCTATTGAAATGAGCATTTATTTTCTACTAAGCAGATGATTCATGTTATTTTGATTTGTTATGAACCAGGCATGTTTGTTTGTTTATTTATTCTTATTTATTCATTACCCATATGACTAAGCACTCAATAAATAAATATATGAATTATACAAACATATAATAAAGTACATGTTATTTTAATATAGTTAAAATTTGATAGAAAATATGATATATATTAAAGGGGAGCAATTATGTCCCTTTTTACAAGATGTAAAATATGTGAAGTGTGTATGTGAAGTATTAGCTCAAAATACCCCACAGATCATTTTTATAGCATGTTAAAATTGCCACTTTTGGGGGGTGAGCAATAATGCACAGTTTTGTTTTGATTTAAATGAAAATGAGCTGGTGCTCCCGGCCCCCTTTTCAAGAAGAGGGCGGAGCTTCAAGAGCTCATGCTCTGCCATACCGGCAACAACAATACAGGACAATCTCACAAACTGAAAATGATACTTCTGATAGGCAAGGCAAGGAAAGGCAATTTTATTTGTATAGCACATTTCATACACAATGGTAATTCAAAGTGCTTAACATAAAGAGGAATAATAAAAATAGAACATAAAGAATAGAAATAACAGTAAAAACAGAATTTTGCTATCTAGATGGATGAGCTAGGAAGACTTAGGGAGTTTTTTGTTGTTGTTGTTGTCCATCAGAGTGGATCTAAACAGATCTATCCATCAGAGCAGATCTAAATGGATCTTCCTAACACGACTGCTACCTGTTAAAACACTTCAAACTGATAAACAAAGTTTTTAATCTCCCCCTTTGCCAAGACACCTCAAACTGCACCACACAGCCCTCACGCTGCCCTCACGTGATAGCACGTGAGAACATGCAGAGACAATGGTAGATTTAACAACATTAGCCATACAGAGTGCCAACAAGCTCGTTCAGAAAGGCAGTTTGGAAGGACTCACAACATATGACGTGTGATACTTACTTTGTCTGGATCTGAAGTATTGACCCATCTTTCAGAATCAACCATTTTGAAAATCCAGCGTTGTAAAGACCCTAGTTTGTGAAGCAGTTTGGCGGAAAAAGATTAGCGCAAACGTATAAGACTTTAGCAATTTTCTTTGGGGCATTTCGTTCGAAAATGAAATTTAACCACAATGTCCTCAGTGACTCGGATGGCGGGAGTCTATGGACTATGGAGACTCCACTTAATACAAGAACACTTTAATAAAAGAACACTTGTAAAGCCTCTTTCGCACAGATATAGTAGAACACTAGCTGCTACAGTGAGGATACAGAAATGGTGGACTCTGTGCTTCTCAGGGCTGTGTCTATGCTAATAGGGCAGATTGTCACCGGCTGTGGGTGGGGCTTCTCCTTACGATGATGTCATTGTAGGGGGGAATCTGAATCAGCTCATTTGAAAAGACTGCTTTTGATTTATGGGAATAATGGGAAAATGTTCTTTTTTGTTCTTCACTTAGGGATAAAAAAGTATACGTGAGCAGCGGTAAACTATTAGCGAACATCCTGAAGCCGCCCACACTGCTTTCCTCTTAATAACAAAATAAATACACAACTAAAATGACAGCGGTGAGAAAACAGTAGTTAATAAAGCATCTAAACATACCCACGTGGATATGTTTGCACAAGCTCTGCAATTTGGCACTCCAGTAAAGTCACGTAACGTTTATTTATATAACACTTTATATATATTGTTTAAAAGCAAGCAGCTTTACAAACATGACAGTATAAAACTGTCTCTTTCTCAGAAATCTCGTGGATTTCGGTCCTCTGTACTGAACAGAAGAAATTAACCAGAGATTTCCACATCTAATAAGTTTTGTGTTCGAAGTTTTGTGTTCGTTTCGAACTGCCGAAACTAACACAAAACAAACTTCGTTTTGGCCTGATTTTTTTTTTTTTTTTTTTTTTTGTCACACCAGTTCGTTTTTCAATTCTGCTTAAAGTATATTGGGGTCTTTATGTATTTAAAATTTACATATACACTACCGCTCAATTTTGGGGTCGGCAAGATTTTTTAAAATATTTTTGAAAACAAGTCTTGTATGCTCACCAAGGCTGCATTTATTTATTCAAAAATACAGTAAAAAAACAAAAACAAAACAGTAATATTGTGAAATATTATAATTTACAACAACTGTTTTAATATATTTTAACTTATTCCTGTGATGGCAAAGCTGAATTTTCAGCATCATTACTCCAGTCATCAGTGTCACATGATCCTTCAGACATCCTTCCAATATGCTAATTTAGTGCATGAGAAACGTTTCTTATTATTATCAATCCCTTATTCGGATTCTTTAGAATCTGTGCATTTTTGTGAAATCTTTTCAGTTGCTTTTAACACAGTGCACGCAATTATAGCACTCTTGTTTTTGACTGGGTGGCAAATGGGCTCAGATCTGAAGCCCTTGCATTCCATTGATATCTAACATTACTTCACCATAGCCCCTGACCATCTGTCTTTCACTCTCCTATTCAGCCTCTCTCTCTTTCTGTGTCTCTTCTCAGCTTGATAACCCATGTGCAGCATAAGCCTTTAAGGAATGCCTTCTAGTGCAAGGACTGTATGTGGCCCGACCCTTATTAGCTCTACAATGATACGTCTGTGTAAAAGTGTGTGTTTTAGCCTCGCTCTGGTTCCAGGCCACCCACAGTTTGTCCTTGAGTGCACCTATAGTCTCCTCTCGCCCAGCATTCTTCCTTTTAACTGCAGAATCCTCTGCCTCTATCAGGTGGCAGAAGACTGAGACCGCTAAAGATGGGGTTCAGGGGCTGTTTGTGATCATAGTGCTCTCTGAGCATCATGAATTATTCAGACCCCAAGTCCTTGCAGAATGCCCACTCAGTCTCTGTGCCAAACTTTACCACTTCAAGGCTTTGTCTTGAAAACATCATAACATAGATCAGCAGCAGGCTGGCTTTTTCTTATGATTATTTTTATTTATTTTTTCCTTCAAGTGCAGTTGATTGGTCATGTGCCAGCAAAGGAAGGGAGAGCTGATTGTTAGGCTCTCTCTAAGTTTTGTGTTTTGAATAAAAATAATAGTCATTTTAATTGTATAGAATTAGTATATTTACATATATTTTGAAATATAGCCTATATTTTTTGTAACAGTGTAAGTAACTTTTGATCAATTGAACACATCCTTGCTGAATTAAAGTGTTAATTTATTTAAAAATCCTACTGACCCCAGATAACCATTTATGTATACTTAATATTTTATTGTTTTCATTTACACTGTAAAGTACAGTGCTTTAGACTTTATTCTTTCAAGTGAGTGCTAAAAAATGTACAATTCTCTTTTTTGTTCATGTTTGTGTGCATATATGGTAGTGTGGAGAAGCGACGGCGGGAGCTGGAATGCCGCTACATTGACGAACTGGCTGAGTTACTATCGGCCAACATGAGCGACATTGCCAGCTTGAACGTGAAGCCGGACAAATGCCACATCTTAAAGAGCACCGTGGACCAGATCCAGCAGATCAAACGACGCGAGCAGGGTGAGTAGCCAGTGTCTGTGCTTTTCCTTTGGGGCTGTGCGTAGGCTACGTACAAGTATTTCCATTCACTTCACAGTACAGACAGGAAATTAACACTGGAGATGATTTGTCACTTCAGTTGGCTGCAACAATTTTAGTCAGGGTTTTTCTTGCATTAAAAATATTTTGGAGGCCGCCAAAATGAATCTTTGTCCCTCCAAAGATTTATTTTATCATTTGATGTGCCGTTCTGCAGTACTGGTACACACTGATAGCCGTCTGCTTTAAAACGCTCCTGTAAGTTTTTGTGTTTGCGCTCTGTGAAGAGTGTCAAAGGTTTCTATTTACAATGTGTTTTTGCAGCGTTGAGCTTTGTAGCCAATCACAGACATATCTGTTGCGAGCATGAACACAATTATTGGCAATCAGATGTGTTTAAGTTAAACTCAACGCTCAACACTGCCCAGAATGGCAGAGTTTTTGTTCAACGTTTGTTCTGCATGCTTGCAAATCCTTTCATTATAACCAGCAAAGCATGAACACAACGGCAGTAAGAGATTCATTGCGCAGCGTAGACAGCTTAATTGATTATAACTATAGATGCACCGATTGATCGGCCTGGGTATCGGAATCGGCCGATTTTCCTCATGATCGGCCCGGATTGGTGATCGAACAGGCCACGCTCAGTCTCAAACAGAGATAGAAGTCAAACAGATTCACAAGTACCAAAACGAGTAGCATAATGCGCTTAAACTGTCAAATACATACAAAAGTCAAAACCAGCGGCACAGGCAATCTTGGCGAGTATACATATAAACACAGTTAGTTTTGAATCGTTAAATAGCTAAGAAAGTGAACCCATTTCGGGTCTGTTAAACACCATTCATAAACTCTTAAAGAGACAGCAGTCCAATATTCCTGCTGCTGTCTGTCATGTTAATCAAAGAACAAAAGGCAAAGAAAATAAATTTCAGCTCTTGACTGAATACGTTTTATAACTTTAATGGTAAGAATTGATCTGTATTGATATTTACAATAAAGACTACAGAAATTAATGTAACCAATGTAAAATAACACTGAATGTGTCATTTTACATTTGAGTACTTTAATTTCTGTAGTATTTCTTACCTGAATAGAAACCCAGTTAACCCAAAAAAAACTTAGTTTCATAGCTCTCTTTATTCTGTTGCATTTATTTGAGCTGTTTATATTTTATTTCTGACTTTTACTTGTTTTTTTTTTTGTTTTTTGTTTTTTTTTAATGAAAATAAAACTTTGCATTGAAGAAAAGTAGATTTTTGTATGTATATGTTGTCAATTATAGTGCTTAGAAAGAAAATCGGAATCGGCAAAAATCGGTATCGGCCGATCTCACTAACAAAAAAACGGAAATCGGAATCGGCCAAGAAAATTGCAATCGGTGCATTTCTAATTATAACGGGAGTTTTGTGCACCTCGCATTGTAATTGATAGCTTCAGTGATTATAATGGCAGCATTTTTGCTCGCTTTCTGTATGTAGAATACATTTTTCATGCTGCTAACCACACATTGCAAAGTTTCCGGATTGACAACCAGATTTAAATAAATGCGCAGTTTAATCCGATTGACAGTGATAACCATGACAATGGACAGAACCCAACAATCTGAACAATGAGCAATGGACAGAACAAAACAAACGTACTGTATGTCAAATGATCTGTCATACAGTCTTGGAGTTGATCGACCTTCCACTTTTCTATGTAATGTGTTACTTTGTTCATTTTATACTAACTTTTCAAATCAATCAGCTAGTGACTTTTTACATTATAAATTTACAGATTTTTAAATATAAAATAGTTTTAAGCACTTTTTTATGATCTGTCCTGACAGTGATTATTTTTTTTATTTCATGAATAAATAGGATAAGTTAATATTACACACTGTTTCTGCATTTATTTGGATTTATTGTCAGTATTGGGCTCGCAGTTCACATGGCTAGGGTACTTTGTACTGTGTTTGTGGATGACTGTGTTTGTCCGCCACCACAGAAGACCATTTTTGACCCAGGGAAAAAAAGATAAAATGATGGAAATAAACTGAAATGTGAAACACACAACAAAAGGTTTTAATCTGGCAGTTGGACTGGCTGTAAATCACAGTGGTGAGAACGACATAATTCCCTCATCACTCCTTTTTTAGGAGCTTCTAAATTGGTTGCGCAGGGTTTTTAGTGAGATATTTTTGGGGGGCCCAGAAGATGTGATTATGTGCTTTCCTTTTTTTATCAGTAACTGGACACTCAGTAAAATATTTTTTTTTTCTGGGATATTGACTTTCTGTATACCGATCAAAAGTTTAAGGCCAGTAATGTTTTTTTAAAGAAATTATTACTTTTATTATGTAGAGATGCAGTAAATTGATTGACAGTACAGTAAACCATTTTTGTTACAAAATATTAAAATTTTAAATAAATGCTGTTCTTTTGAACAGCTGTTTTCAACGTGGATAATAAGAAATGTTTCTTGAGCATTTCTGAAGGATCATGTGACACTGAATTCTGAAGTAATGATGCTGAAAATGTGCTGGAAAAATTATTATTGTAAAATATATTAAAATGGAAAACAGTTATTTTGAATTATAATAATATATCACAATATTACTGTTTTCACAGTTTTCAATAAAATTAATGCAGCCTTGGTGAACTTAAGCCCTATTTGGACGGGACTAGTTTCACAGGGGGACGTTAGAGAAATTTCTGTTTCACTGTCGTACTTTGAGATTTTAATCCCGTCCGAATCTGCCATGTCTGTCTTTTTCTCACACGACCTCTGTAAAAATTCCAAAGCAAATTACCTACTGTTTTTCGTCAAACTCGGCGGTCCTCAGAGAAATCTAATCCCTTCCGAATGCGTATGTCTGTGATTTCCGAAAATGTTTTTTCCAAAACGCTTTTCTTGTGTGTTTTGGTCAGCGTGAACTACCGTACAATCTCTCGCTATCACGCCGGTATTCAGGTTTCTGCTTTTTGCGCACCGATAATGGATGTAGATGTGTTTGGTACACTGCGAAGAAATAATAAAAAAAAAAAATCAACAAGAAGAGCCAAATCACGTAAACTGTTAAGACTGGCTACTGTAATATCAGTTTCAGGTAAGAGTACTTTCATTTCTGCACTTAATTACATAATGTGTAAATTATATAAGTTAAAACTTTTTATTCCAGTGGGTTTATTATAAGAACCCAGTTCTACTAAATCATGATGATAAATGTATGTTTAGTTCATATGACCATACGCAATCCACGCATTCTGAACACGTGATCTTCTGAAATGCCCACATGTAACCTCGGTAATAAACACGGAGATGTTAGTCCCGTCCGAATCCGTAGATAAAATCTCAGACGTAGGTTGATAAGAATTGTTACTCAAACGTCGTTTGCAAAACTAGTCCCGTCCGAATAGGGCTATAGTCGTAAAGTTAAGTCACCTTCATCTTTATAGCACTTTATACTATACAGATTGTTTCGAAGCAGCTTTAGAGGGATAAACAGGAAAATAATGAATCAATAATCCGAAAGTTGGTTCAGTGTTGATTCGGTACCATTGTAAAGATCATGAATAATAAAATAGTTCAATTCGGCTATAAAGTTCTACAGAAAACAGTGATGTCATTTTCAAAAATGTCTTTAAAAAAACTTACAAACCCCAAAATTTTGCATGATAAGTGTGCCTCTTAAAGATCTAGACCCAAAAATAAAACCATTATCATCATCATAGGAACTTGCATGGGCAATTTTGTAGCAATCACAGACGAAAGAATATAACAGATTTGTAATGACAAGGGTGAATAAATGATAACAAATTCTGGCTTAACTCTTCCTTTAAGCCAGACATTTTGGATCTTTGGCCAGTCTAGTGTTGACCAATCATTAGGGGATGTTAGCTCTTATCAAAGCTAGATGTCTGTGTTATGTTTAAAGACAGATCTGCAGTGATGTGTTTTGGCGTTACAAGACTGGTTGCTTAAGATTATGTTAAGTCCACTTGGTACGTAAATAATTCTTTCTGGGAATATGTATTATCAGTGTCATAAAGCATGCAGTCATAAAGGACAAAATGAATGATTGACAGTATATTTCAGCACATATTTAGTTATTGTATGTGTTATTTTTATTGCATCACTCATGTTACAGTTCAATTAATTTTGTTCTTAATAAACATAAATGTCCATTGCCTTGCAATGTAGTACACTTGGACTAGATGGTCTGCCTATCAATAGACTTAAGTTTTAAACTAATTTAGTTCTCAGAGAAAGAGTCTGGTTTGTTTAATGACAAGTCCTCTCAATGGTTAAATATTTTCTAAGAACAACCGAAGAGACCTTGAGTTGAGTAAAGTCCTTGTGACCCAAGCTCATTTCCTTATCATTGATCGTTTTATTTGTTAGGAGATTATTTATGGTTGACCTTTAAGCAAAACCAATGTAGTATTAATTTCATTGGCGAAGCCAGTACATGAAACTTGCCAGTATTTACATTTGCTTCAAGACATGACTTGGATTGTTGTTGTTGTTGTTGTTGTTGTTTCCCAATGAAAGAAACCTTGAGAACTTGAAAGTGAATTGAAGTGTGAACAAAGCATGTCAGCTAGCACCAAATCACCCTGTTATCTCACATTTCGAAGTAATTCAGAACATGCGCCCGGTCATTCTTCATTTTGAAAGCGGTAAACATGTCATCTCATGATTTGCAGGCCTAAAAAAGGGTTTCGTTGGCATGGCAAACTAAGGAGCCCCTGGAATAGTGAATATCTATGCAAAGAGGCCATGAGAGGATGTTTATCCAAAGATCTAAAAATTCATCAATGTCAGAAGGTTGTGGGGTCTGCATATTAGGTGGGCAGGCACTGGCTAGCACAAACATTTTAAGCTGTCTCTGGTTTCTTTGCAGGACTGTAATGTATACACCATAATCCTTTAAAATGGCACTTGACAGATAGTTGCTGGAACTGCTCTGCTATATCTGGCACATATGCGCTGTAGGAGGAAATGCATTATTATTATCTGCTATTTGAAACAGTGGGAAATGGGTTAAATTGTGTTGCATAGCTGAGCATAGGAAGATGTATTGCTTAAGCAGGAAGTGTAATCAGCTTCTATAACTATAAATTGTGGTAGGCAAGGGTGATACGGCACTTTCACATTTTCACAATTTCCAACATTTTTGTGCAAAGATGATTACAGCATGTCACGGTTTTATGCATTTCAGGTAGATTTGTAATGAGAAGCATTTGTAAACCTGCTGGCACAAACACTTAAATGTCTCCCTTATTTCAAGATTCATGATATTGGTTAATTTTATATCACCTACAAACAGTGTTGGGGATAACTCAATACAAGTAACTTGAGCTATGTAATCAGATTACTTTTTCAAGTAACTAGTCAAGTAACGCATTACTTTTTCAATTTACAACAAAATGTTACATTTTTTTCAAATAACACAAGTTACTTTTTCAAATTTATTGACTGACACCTCTCCTCTCCACATGTTGAGAGAAATAAAGTGCAGAGTTGTTGTGTGGGCTGTGAAAACATGATGGTTATTGTAATGGCAGCACAGCTGAAAGGTTTGTTTGAGCTGCACCCTCTACTGTACAGGTGTAAATATGCATTTCCTTTAGCCTGAAGCTTATTCATATCACTTTGGTGTGAAAGGGCCTTAACATTTGCCAAAATAGAACTTTTTTTTGTTTATGTTAAAAAAACAAACAAGTAAGCCCAGCCCAAGTGAGAAAAAATAATGAAAATTAGTGTAACGCATTACTTTTCATAAAAAGTAACTAACCAATTAGTTACTTTTTAGGGAGTAACACAATATTGTAATGCATTACTTTTAAAAGTAATTTTCCCCAACACTGCCTACAAAATTGAAAATTCCATTTAACATACCTAGCCCTAACATCTGGTATTCAGTATTAATGGCTCTTTGGACAAATATTTAAGCTTTTGCATAGAATATTGTTTAAAAGCTGTTGTGTTTCACTTTAACAACCCTGTTTTTCTTTTTGTTTTTTGTTTTTTTGTTCTTGTCATCTTTCAATAGGGTCATCTCACTCATTCGCTTGCTCTAGTTCCACAGTTTGTCACCCAGAGTGTTGGCCCTCTCTGTTTTCATTCAGAGCTCTCGGCCTGAGGGAAAGGGGGGCCGCAGGGGCGTGCAAGAGAGCAGCCAATGGCGACGCTGCCCTGCCCCCTGACCTTGTGAAAGAGAGGGCCTCTCGTAGACCTCAGCTTCCCCTCTCTTCCTGCGAGAAAGAGAAACAGGAACTTGCTGCCCCTCCTCTCCTATCCCTGGCTTAGGGTGGTGTTAATGTTGTCAGACAAGAACACACTTTCACCTCTTGAGCTTAACCTTTCAGATGTGTTCCATCATCAACTTCTAAAAATGTGTTTACCTGTAATGTCACCTGAAGGTCTCTTGACACTTTCAGGGCTGGGCAGTATGACATACGATACCATGCAATGGTAGAAATGTGTCTGTTTATACCATGGTAAATATATTTTTGTGACAGGACTACTTTACCTAAACTTTAAGTGGAAGGGATGATGAAAGCAGGAGCAGGATGTGTATTGGAGGCCATTTTTCCATTGATTTTCCAGCAAAAAAATAACTATATCATGATTTATTCTCTCACCATGACATGAAAATACTCATACCAAGATATTAATCAAGCACCCACCTTTAATTGTGATCATCAAGGATCTACGCATTCAGCTTAAATTCAGACAATTCAGAACTGCATAAATAAATTCTTCTAATTTGTCATAGAAATATTTGCAACTTTAAATGTTTAAGGCTACTTCAGATTGTTCCTGTCTGTGTGTGGGTATGAAATGGTTTGTACACTATCAAAGTGTTTTCCAGATTATATGAATGAGGACACTAGCACCAAATGTCACTTTTAGTTGGATGAAGGGTACATCAAAGACATTTTTCACATTTCAGCCATGCTCTCATACAGCATAGCGCACTTCATTAACATTCCAGCCCCTCAGCAAATGCACTTGAAAAAAAAAATCAAAATCCGATTCAATTTGAAACCTGAAAAATTAAGTCGGAGCACAATTCGCATGGCAAAGGTCATGAAAACCGGCAGCCATTAGCTTTGTTTCCTCGCTGTGTAGTTGAATGCCTGGGTGAAATTACTTTAAGTGTTATTCAGCTCATTGTAAGGACTGTGCATGATGATAGAAATTTGTTCACTTTGCCACTCTTATTTAAATTGACAGGAAACTTAGGAGGAGAATATTTATGCACCTCACAATTTTATCTGTCAATTTAGGAAGTCACAATCCAATTCTAGATTGATTCTTGATCCATCACAATTGTGATTTTTGTTTAAATACATTAAATATATTTTATGTCATGTAGAACCTTGATTGGTTATAAGAAAGTGTAGAATAAATCTTAAGCCTTTGTGTGCTTGGCTGATAAATGAATCTCAATTCGGTTTGATCCAGAATCGTTTGAGAAAGAATTGTGATACTAGAATAGATTTTTTTGTGGTGCCATGATGTTAAGGTGTTGTAGGGGCTTGTTGATTGTTGGTATGTGGTTGCTAAGGTGTTTCTGTGGTTTTTTTTAGCATGTTGCTATGTGGTATGTGCCAGCTACAGTGTTCTAGGTGGTCGTTCACTGATCCAAGTCAAAAGGGCACAACCCTACGTTTCTGTGATCTAAGGTCTTTAGATATGAAATGATACGAGCTACGAAAGTTTAATCTTTGGGTTACGGCTTTGTTTAAATCCCTAGGCATAAGTATGAGCAATAGTAATGGTGATTCATGATTTGAAGCAACAGTAATAAATTAATTGTGATGCCTTTTGCTCTTCTTTTTAAAGGCTTAGAAGATGATGTGTCATCTGTTTTTCTTCTGAAAAAGAGTAGGAGAGTTCTGGCAGTTCTATATCTATAGGCCAGCTGTCTGTGTATGTGTAACACAACTGACACATAAAGCCCTTACATCACGCAAATCGAAACCTTTGTGTTATGAGATCAGGTATCGTCTGCTGCACCACTGCTACGGTAACGCTGCTGTCATGGCAACTGGCTGTATTTAAAGTGGGAGTGGTGTCAGAATGTTGTATTTGATTGCCAGGGAGGATGATTGTGGGATTGAGTGGGGCTCCCATTTGTATCCATTTGTTTAGGGCCAATCATGAGGTCGTGGAGCTTGGTTCCTTTTCTCGTTTGTTCTTCCACAGATTCTCCTGATATTTTTCCACCAAATTAACCACACGTACAAAGGCGAACACTATTGGCATGCGTAAGCAACAAACTTTAAATGCTTGATTTTCAATGGTTTATTTCTTCCATTTATTTTTCATATTGATTATTGATTTGTTTTCAAATGATTTAAATATTATGTAAAATTAAAAAAAAGGTTGCAGAATGTGTTATTTACTACTTTTATATTAAACATCAGCCATAAAAAAAATCCATATTGATTGATCACTATTCAAAATGCAATGAATCAGTCAGATAGACATCTGAAGGTAACTCTGTCATTCCTTTGCATACTGTGGTCTTTTACCAACACAGTAATAGCAACAATGCAACAGTACCATATAAATGTGGGTGCTGTACTGGTAGACATGATTAACACAATATATATTGCTGTGCTGCGCCGTCATGAAAGCTTAACATCTCAATGCGTTTTTAAGCATTAAATGCAAGTGATTTTATACCAATGAAGCACAGTAAGCAGAGAAAAACAACATTTCGCTACATGCGCACGCTGTCTGAGAGATGCGTGCACAGGAAGCCGCTGTTCATAGAGCGTGTGAGTACTGAACTGAGTGCTTTTTGCCACCTAATTGGGCTTAAATATACATACTTATGTGTTTTTGCAAGTAAACAGTCATTTATATATTAAGTGAATGTAAACAGTTGAGAAAGAAAACACACAAGTAGATTGGATCAGTGCATTCGGTCTTAAAGTGACAGCAGCCTAATAAACCTACTGTCATTGATATTAATCAAACATCAAAAAAGAGAAAATCTCTCGCTGCTCTTGACTGAATCACTTTTATAACTTTAATATGAATAATTGTATATTTAATTTACACAGTGAAGACTACGCAGTGTTTTTTTATACATTTGATTATACAATTTATGTAGTATTTCTTTTTCAGGTAGGTCTATTTTGTTTGTGTCTTTGTTCTATTGTAGTTTGTTTTCCTATATGCATGCATGTTTCTTTGTTCTTTTTTTATCATTGTTTACTTGTCTTCAGTAAGATTGTTTTTTTACTCAGAATAGTATTAGTTTTTTTGTGATATTGAAAATGTGACAAAAACAATGAAATTTCAGTGGTATCAAAAATTTTGTAATAAAAACCTTCTTTAAAGCAAAAATAACTCTTTTGTGATATATTATTGTTATCGTGAAATAAAATTACTCCTATCGTGATTAAAGATTTTGGTCATATCGCCCACCCCTAGTGCCACACAGTTGCAATATATTGATCAAACTCAGAGTTCAGATCGAAACAAACCACACTGACGTTGACGCTGAATTGAGCACTCTGCAGAAGTTCCTCGGCAAGAGCTACATTGCTATTATGTGTGTAAATACGGCACTCGAGCTCTGATCTAAATTTAGCTTTTCCTTCAAGAAGTCTTCACTTAGAATGCAGCCCAAAACAAACAGTCTCGTCCTGTCTTCTCTCCAGCTGCTGGACTGAGTCGTGTTCTCATAAGGTCCTTCAGAAGCTTTGATCTGGAGAGGAGAAAGAAGGTTAAGTAGTTTGGCCACAGAATAACTATTGACACTTTATATCAGCTCTTTGAGTCTAACTGGGACGGGATTGACCGAATTGTGACTCTTCAGTCTCAAGCGTTTCTCAAGAGTGCTTGCTGCACTTACTGCTGCTGGCTCCCATCCAAAAGTATCACTTTGCTCACATTAGTCTAAGAGAAGCTTCCGCTGCATAGCTTTCATCCACCCAGTCCAGGAGAGGAAGGAGGACAATAGTGAAATGATGCATGTTTCTTTGTGTGTGAATAAAGGGGGCTTACACATTAGAGAAAGCTCTGAGAGACAGGGATGCGTACGATTTGTTTGGACGGTGTGGATTATGATTATATACGCCACAAACTAAAACCTGCTGGTCTCAAACCAGGGACCAAAATTCAAGGCCACAAAACTTGTGTGAATGCGTTTCACTGTACAAACAGGAAGTGCACATAAATCCAAACTACCATTCAAAAGTTTAGGGTCAATGAGATGTTTTTAAAAATTCAATCAAAATCAAAAATACAGTAATGAAGTAATATTGTGAATTATTTTTATAATTTAAAATAACTGTTTTCTATTTTATTTTATTTGTTTATGTAATTTATTTATGTGACGTCAAAGCTAAAATTTCAGTAGTCAGTGTCACATGATCCAGAAATCTATGCTGATTTGGTGCTCAAGAAACATTTCTTATTATTGTTGAAAACAGTTGTGCTGCTTAATATTTTTGTTGAAAGTATGATAATTTTTTTCAGTATTCATTGAAGAATAGAAGGTTGAACAACATTTATTTGAAATATAATTTTTTTGTAACATTGTAAATGCCTTTACTGCCACTTTTGATCAATTTACTGCATCCTAACTGAATAAAAGTTTTTCTTTCAAAAACTAAAAATGTTTGAATGGTAATAAATATTCATGCACTCAAATTTAGATATCTTTGGTATCACTTACCAGGGATTTGAAATTTCTTCATGTGCCCACAGAGAAAGCAGCTCTGATGTCTCCAGATGATGAGGTGCAAAAGAGTGACATATCGTCCAGCAGTCAGGGGATGGTGGAGAAGGAAGCCCTTGGTCCTCTCCTCTTGGAGGTATGTTGGACTTTTCTGACTGTTTATCTGTAGAAAAGACTGAAATTAAGGTTTCATGATGTCAAAGTATCGCCTTAGACCTGTATTTGTTTTCTGTCCTCATATGAGCCTGTTCCATTTCCTTTGTTTGGGAATGTGGCACTTTTGTGCAACATACATCTTATTTTTGTTTTCTATATTTGTTCTCTTCCTGTTCCACAAGGCCCTGGATGGCTTCTTTTTCGTTGTGAACCGTGAGGGGCGCATTGTGTTTGTGTCTGAAAATGTCACCAGTTATCTGGGTTATAGCCAGGAAGAGCTGATGACCTCCAGCGTCTACAGCATCCTTCATGTGGGAGATCACAACGAGTTTGTGCGCAACCTGCTACCCAAGAGCCTTGGTGAGTCTCTCGGTGAGGACGCAAACAGTAAGAGCAGAATGATAGATAAAGGCCCCAATATTGTTCTTCGCTTTGGTGTAAAAAGAAGTTTGAAATACCTCAGCAGTGGTATACTGTTAGCAAACATCCCGAGGCCGCCGACGCTCCTGGGAGCAGTGCTTAAAAGAATATTTCAATATTTGCTGCATGCTTTACTTACAAAATAAACACAATACCCGCTGCTCCTGGTGATATATTGAGGTCTTATGAAGTGAAACAATCTTTCTGTGCAAGAAACTGAACATTTTTTATAGCATTATTACTTGTAATACATAGCCTCAGGCAAATGAGAGTCTGGAACTCAAGGTTTCTGTTCTATGATAACGTATGCGCAGTAGTAAAATCCCGCGTGAACTGACGGCAGTGGTGTCAGTTGACATGGGAATTTGCTACCGCGCAAACGTTACCATGCAACAGAATGCTTGAGCTCCAGACTCTCGTGAACTAGTATTGTTAAAAGTACAGACCTCGATACCAAGTAAGTACTGAAATTTAAAAAATGTGACGCTTTGAACGCTGTTTAGCAGATTAGTAAACACCTCTGATTGGCAATTGTGTTTACACTCTCATCAGATGTGATTGGCTAAAATGATCAACGCTTCAAAAAACATGTTGTAAATAGACAACAGTGATGTTCTTCACCGAGTGCTTACACAGATAAGATTTGAAAGCAGTGTGCTTTCAAATACTCCCGTGCGTTGATCTTTGTAGCCAATCGCAGACATATCTGATGAGCATGTGAACAAAAAGACCAATCAGAGGTGTTTACGAATCTGCTCAACTGTGCTCAAAGCATCTTTTTTTTCAGTGCCGACTTAGTATCGTGGTCAGTACTTTTGACAACACTGTCGTGAACATGCACAGGACCATTTGCATGAGGCTATGAACTTATCTTTTTATGATATATACAAAAATAAAACATATATTGTGATATATAATATATTATAATATAACATATTATATATATATATATATATATATATATATATGAAGAGTTTTGTTGCAAAACGAGATAAATCCGTTTTTTTAATTTTTCAAAAATCTTGTTTTTTGGTTGTGCGTTCCAATTAATATCAATTCAACTGCAGTTGGTTTGTTTTGATTTAAACCTTCATAACTTAAAAAATACAGCTAAGTAGCACCATAAAACAAAATAATAACATGATAACATAATAATAAACATGTTTTGACAAAAATGTTAAAAACGGATTTATCTCGTTTTGCAACGAAACTTATATATATATATATATATATATATATATATATATATATATATATATATATATATATATATATATATATATATATATATATATATTAAAAATAAAAATATACAGTTCTATATTTTATGTACAATCTGTTTGTTTTTTGCTGGTTGTTGAATAAAAAAAAGACCGTTTGTGGGGGGAAAAATACAAATGGCAGTTAGAGCTCTGTGTTAATCATTCACTGTAAATACTAGCACAAACGTTAGAGGTCAACCTCTTTCACTTAAGAACTCAGTTACACTCCACTGGTGGTCTTTATCTCACACTTAACTTATCTTGGCCATCTGTGTGTGTTTTCAGTAAACGGTGTCCCATGGCCTCAGGAGCAAGGCCGGAGGAACAGCCACACGTTTAACTGCAGGTTGCTGAAAAGGCCTCCAGACGAGGTGGACTCAGAAAACCAGGAGGCCCGACAACAGTATGAGCTCATGCAGTGCTTCACGGTGTCTCAGCCCAGAGCAGTGCAGGAGGAGGGCGAGGGTGAGACCACACACGCACTCATAAAGTCATACCCATATAAATATTTACCTTAGTGCAGGGAGTCTGATGAAGCTGTCATTGACATGCCAGTGTTCAAATATGAAATCAGTTTTTCATTTTGGGGTACAAAAGTCTGAGTCCACTAATAAAAAATGTTGCATCTTTCTAACTGAATCATGTTTAATTATGTTCTGTACAGATTTAGTTTTTTTTTTTTTTTTTTTTAAATGTGTTGCATATACCTGGGGGCAGTCACTTTGTTTATACCATGATGTCTCTGTTTTCCACAGACCTGCAGAGCTGTTTGATATGTATAGCATGCCGAATGCCCCGTCCACCTCAGATCCCTGTCAGTACGGAGTCCTTCATCACTAAGCAGGACCCTACAGGTAGTGTTTCATTATATAAGTACACACATACTAGTATTATTTTCATAAAAACTGTAATTAAAAACAAAGACTTAACTATTGATTTACTTTTGGCAAATCATAAATAAAATATTGCAAATCAGAAAAACAGTGGTTGAAAAAGCTGTTGCCAAAATAAAATAATAATGAAAATAAATAGTATCTGTATTTAGCAAGAGATACTAATAAGGTTTCTGATAAAAAAAGATGTACACACATTCACACAGGACATGTTTCTAATGTTTTTTTCTATGCAAACATTATAGATGAATTTTTCTTTTTTTTTTTTTTTTTTTTCTGGAGATGATTTTTATTTTAAAAAAAACCTTTTAAACGGGACATGTGATGCTATTTTTAAAAGTTCGTTATTTTGAATATTGTGTGTAATTGACATGCCTTAATGTTCAAAAAACATATTTTTCACATACTGTACATTATTGTAGCTCCTCTATCTTCAGTCTGTCTGAAACACTCTAATTTCTACAAAACTCTTCCTTCTGAAAAGCTCAGAATGCTCTGATTGGCCAGGTGACCCAATGCATTGTGATTGGCCAGACACCTCAAGCATGTCGGAAATGTAATGGCCCTTATGCAAGCTTTGGCTTCCATGGTTTTTAAAGCATTTGTAAACGTACAGTTATAAATAATGTCATCAGTTTTACCGTATCAGTTTGAGCCCCAGTCGGATTCTGAAAATGAGAACCAACTTTGCAAGCACAACTTCAGCAGAACAGTGGTTAGTAGTCTTTGTATATAACTTGTGTTGTGCTGTCCTAGGTTCAAGAAGCTGTTCTCAACATTTGGGTTGTACTGCTCAGAAACAGCATTTCTTATTAATCTTTAATCTAAACACACAACATCTCTGTGACATGACTACAACACTTCAATTCAGTGAAACCTTGCTTTCTTTCTTTGTGCAAGCCTTTTGGTGGGCATTATGCTAATATTCCACATTGTCTCTCTGTAGAATCAATCACTTTGTGGGAGATTATGAGCTTTGTAACTTTGCATATCACAAACCGAGCATCATATGACCCCTTTGAAATGCATCTTCAGACATCACCTTCCATTTCATTCTCTATTTTTTTAATTATGTTTTTTCGAACATCACATAAGTGACAGGTACATTGAGCTCGAACGTTGTATCCTGTGATTGTCATTCCTGTGTAAATACAGATGTGGCTTTGTTCCTCAAAAGTCTTGCTTAGTTTAGTACAGGAGAAGAATAACAAACATGCAGGAGAAGAATAACAAACATGCAGACCGAAACTGAGACACAAAACTGTTTGTTGTTAAATCTGCAATGTGAAAAGCTTCCTTCTTGAACTTCTAGTCCTGTTAAAAAAATCTAATGATCTTTCTCTGTGTGTGTGTAGGGAAAATCATCTCTATTGAGACGAGCGCTCTGAGGGCCACAGGCCGACCAGGTTGGGAGGATCTGGTCAGGAAGTGCATCTACGCGTTCTTCCAGCCTCAGGGCAACGAGCCCTCCCATGCCAAGAAGCTGCTTCATGAGGGTGAGCACTTTCACCTCCATTCTAGCCATTTTGAGTAGTACTTGACATTTTAAAGCAGTGATGATTGGACCTGGTCTTTCTTTACCTTGAATTTTATTTAATGATTTACACTTGCATTTTTATTCATAGCTTAATAACCTTTGATCTCAGTATGGCTGCTATTAACAATTATTATGTGGGTTATTTTTTCGTTTAATTGAGTAACCAGTTATTTGCCAGAAAATACTTTTTATATATATATATATATATATATATATATATATATATATATATATATATATAAAATACACACATATATACACACACATATATACACACATATATATACATATATACACACACATATATACACACATATATATACATATATACACACATATATATACATATATACACACATATATATACACATATATATATATATATATATATATATATATGTGTATATATATGTGTGTATATATGTATATATATGTGTGTATATATGTGTATATATGTGTGTGTATATATGTATATATATGTGTGTATATATGTGTGTGTATATATGTGTGTATTTTATATATATATATATATATATATATATATATATATATATATATATATATATATATATATATATACACACAGACACGCACACACACACACATGTATTATGTAAACATACTTTTATGTTAGATGTGATTAATCATGATTAATCGAATTTACAGCCCTAGTATGAATATAGGGTATAAATTACTGTTCAAAAGTTTTAATGTTTTTGAAAGAAGTCTCTTATGCTCACCAGGGCTATATTTATTTGATCAAGCACACAATAAAAACAGTAATATCATGGAATATTAACAATTTACACTATATATTTTAAAAATGTTTTTATTTGTGTAATGACAAGGCTGAATTTTCAGCAACCATTACTCCAGTATTCAGTGTCACATGATCTTTCAGAAATCATTCTAATATGCTGATTTGGTGCTCAATAAACATCTCTTGTTATTAACAATGTTGAAAACGGTTGTGCTGCTTAATATTTTTGTAGAAACGGTGATAGATTTAATCTATGCGTGTGTTGACAGTGATGACCCACGGCACGGCCATCAGTCCTCTGTACCATTTCACACTCAGTGACGGGACGTCCCTCAGTGCGCAGACGCGCTGCAAATTCTGCTGCCCCCAAAACCCAGATGTACAGCCCTTCATCATGGGCATTCACACTATAGACAGGTAGCTATCTTGTCACAGTGAACAACACAGACAATGTACCTTGCATTTATATAAACACAGCACACAACAATGACTATTGCTTCTCACAATTTCTTTTCATTTGAATGTGTGTTTTAGGGAACACAACACTGCTAGCTCTCAGGAAAACACTACCCCCAGCCTTCCATCTCCTGCTGCCCCACCCTCCCGTTCACCTGCCCTTCAGCCCTCCAGTGATCTCAGCCTCCATCTCAACAACAGCAACGGCACCTGTGCCACTCCTGGACCCCCCACACCCACTCCACCAGGCTACCTGACACCCAGTCGCATTGGGCCCTCCCAGCAGGTCAGCAGCCCCTCTCCACTAGGCAGCCCTCTCACATCCACCCCTACCTCATTCATGTCGCCCCGACCTCCACGGGGCAGCCCGGGCCTGGCCAGCAGCCCACGCGTGCCCGGCCATCCTTTTTCCCCCTCGGCGCCCGGCATCCAGTCGCCTGCTGGCGGACTGACCAGGCAGCAGTCTGGTGGCGACGGTGTCAGTTTCTCTCTCCCCTCTCCCCTACCACCCAGACAGACTCCAACCCCCAGCAGCTCCCCGGCACGTCAGCCACCGGCCAAACCGCCGGAAGCATCCATTGATGAGTCTAAGACAGTAGGCAACCCCAAACTCAACCAGCTCTTGGACGGCAACCCCGATGTGGGTGCCGCCGAACACGACTCCCAACCCCGTCCCGCACCCGTGTCCCAATGCCCGGGCTCTCACAGCAGCCTGACCGAGCGCCATAAGATTCTGCATCGCCTGCTCCAAGACAGCAGCCCTGCAGATGCGGGCAAGGAGCCCGACATCAAGAAGGAGCCTCCGACCAGTCCCAATGCGGCCTTGGTAGCACGGGGGCTTGGGAAGGAGCCCCAGGACCACCAGCTGCTACGTTTCCTGCTGGATACAGATGAAAAGGACCTGGAGGACTTGCCACCTCCAGCCGCTCTCAGCCTACAGACGGTCAAGGTGAAGGCAGAGAAGAAAGGGAGCAGAGAGAACGTGCCCTGTGCCGCTGCTGCAGCCACCAACATGTCTGCAGTCGCCTGCTCACCTCAATCCAGTGACAAGCCCAGCCCGGTATTTACTTCCTGATTTATTTCATATTTGTACCTAATGAAAGAATATCTAAGTATATTATGTAAACATTTTCTCATGTACGTTACAATATCACAAAGGCTAAAGCCTTAAAGGGTTAGTTCACCCAAAAATGAAAATTCTGTCATTTATTACTCACCCTCATGTCGTTCTACACCTGTAAGACCTTCCTTCATCTTTGGAACACAAATTAAGATATTTTTGATGAAATCCGATGGCTCAGTGAGGCCTCTATTGCCAGCAGCCACCGAACCTCTCAAGATCCATAAAGGTACTAAAACATATTTAAAACAGTTCATGTCTACCTTAATATTATAAAGCGACGAAAATACTTTTTATGTGCCAAAAAAAAACAACAAAATAATGATTTTTCAAGCATGTCATGATGGCCGATTTCAAAACACTGCTTTGGAGCATTACAAATCTTTTGTTTCCAATTAGTGATTTGGATCTCCTGTCAAATGGCTAAACTGCTGAAATCATGTGATTTTGGAGCTCCGAACCACCGATTTGATCCGTAAAGCTCAGAAGAAGTGTTTTTAAATCGGCCATCACTAGATATTGTTGATAAGTCCTTATTTTGTTTTTTTGACACACAAAAAGTATTCTCGTCACTTTAAAATATTAAGGTAGAACCACTGAACTAACATGAACTGTTTTAAATATGATTTTAGTACCTTTATGGACCTTGAAAGGTTCTGTGGCTTTGCTCTCAATAGAGGCCTCACTGAGCCAACGGATTTCATCAAAAATATCTTAATTTGTGTTCCGAACATGAACGAAGGTCTTACGAGTGTAGAACGACATGAGGGTGAGTAATAAATGACAGAATTTTCATTTTTGGGTGAACTAACCCCTAACAGTATTGGTAAACTTCACAACTTGTAACAACAAGTTCACAACAAGTTTTGGGTTGGAAAGATTTTTTTTTTTGGAAAGATGAGTCTCTTATGCCAAGTCTGCATTCATTTAATAAAAAAACAGTCAAATTAATAATGTTGTGAAATAATATTATGCTTTAAAATAACTGTTTACAATTTTAATGTATTTTAAATTTTAATTTATTCCTTTGATGGCAAAACTGAATTTTCAGCAGCCAATCAAGTTTCCAGTGTCACCTGATCTTTCAGAAATTTTGTGCTCAAGTAATATTTCTTATTATCAATGTTGAAAACCCTGTGGAAACCCTAAAACATTTAGGGTTATTTGATGAACAGAAAGTTAAAAAAACAGCATTTATTTGAAATAGAAATATTTTTTAATGTTATGAATATATCTTTACTGTAACTTTTGATTTAATGTGTCAATTTAAGTGGTCCTTGTTAAAATATTAAATTTATGAAATTTATTTTGACAATTGACTGCTACTCTGGCCGTAAATGTTAATCTCAGCCAAAAAATTACTGTCTATTAATGAAGGTTTTTCTTATTTCATAAGTGATAACGAGGACGAGGTGAAAAATGCACATCATCACAATACTTAAACAATTTTAATTAAAAAATATTGAAGAAAGCTTAAATTCATAACATTGTATTACAATAAAAGTGTACTCATAATGAGAGGCTCAGGTTTTCACAACAAGGTTTGTTTTCACATGTTTTTGTTGTTGATACATGTTTAAATATTTAAAATGTTTGAATATTTGTATTAAGTTTGCACATTTATGTCAACTAAAATGTTATTTTCTTCAGCTCAAATTCGATTCTGATTTTAGCCAGAGTAAAATTGATGAAAATATATGAAAATGACATAACAGAATATTAAATGAAATAATTCTTTTTTTTTTTTTTTTGTCAAAAACTATGACTAACACAATAATATAATGTTTCCACATTGCATCTTCTCATTTGCAGAAAGTTTTTTGCAACTTCTTTCTGGTTGCGCCCTTATCCCATCATGCCTGCCACAGGAAATGGCTATTTCTCATGAAAAAATGTGCATCTTCAATTCTCTGTCACCATGAACTCCCTTTCAGTGTCCTATTGAATATTAGTGATACAATTTGTGAGCCTTATTCTTGCTGGGTTCACTCTGTTACTGTGTCAAAACCATGTTTTGATTTGAGTCAGCCACATTTGGACTTTGTCTTTCTTGTGCTCTGTTGTCCCTTTTGATGTTAATGACCTTTGATCTCATTTTCACTCCACCACTATGTGTGTTTACATGAGGAGCAGTTTCCCAGTACCGATCTGGACACTTTGAACCAGCTCTTGCCCACTCTCAGAAGCTCTGTGGGAGGTAAATCTATAGAGGAGCCAGTGCTGGTCCAGCCCAGTGAGGACAACCTTTCCATCGGGGTGAATGTGAAGAGAGAGTCACCAGGAACCTCAAGCCAAGGTGAGGCCCGTCCCACCGGAGTAATTATAAAATTCATAATTTTTTTATTTATCTTAAATCCCAATAACTGCTTTCCTCCTCCTCCACTTCTATCTGAAGCATTCCCTGATGGATCAAACCTCTCGAATCAGTCCTCTTTTGAGTTCTGCGACCCCTCTACACCAAACCAAGTTCAGGTCCAGGTGCCGGATCTTGGGCAGACAGACCCGTTTCAGCCCTCAAAGGAGAGCGGCAGCCCCTTTGCCAGTCCAACCAGCCTCAACTCTTTCAACACCACCACAGGTACAGAATTGAATGAATCATAACCTTTTTATACAGAAAGAGTTCAGTTAGCTAGCAAAGGGAATAAATAAGACTTAACAAAATGTTATCTTCTTTTTTTTTTATTCAGGTCTGGCCAAGCTGGAGCTTACTGATTCTCAGCAGTTCCAACCCTTGTCCCTGGTTGAACCAATGACCTTCGATAGTAGTTTGGGCAGCCAGACACAGGCCCCTCTGTCCTCTCCTCAAGAGTGAGTGTTTATTCCCCCAGTGTTTAATCAGTATTGAAATCAGTTGTGATTTGCACTCAAAATTCAAAAATGTTATTATATTATTTTACACTTGGAGGAAAAGCACAAACGTTTCGGCTCTCAGGCCTTCTTCAGTGTGTGAGGTACAATGATTCTTAATAATAATCAGGCTACGGAACTGGAAAAAAAATGATAACTGATATATTATTATAATAAATAATAATTTATGTTTTATTGCAGCCTGCTACTGTCAATTTTTCATTTTCGCTGTCAGATACAAAAAGAATGTGCAATCTCGTGTCAAATATTTATAATAACTATTTGTTAATTAAACATTCAACTGTAAGAATGAATTGAGACTTGCAGTGTTGACAAAATAAGCATATACTCTGTAGTATTTAATCACACGTGTATACAGTAGCTGTTTTTCTTTCTTTCTTTTTTTCTTTTTTTTGGTGCTGCTAACTACTAAAAGGACCTAATGCAAAACAAGGCAAATTATCTAAAAATCCTATGGTTATTTAAAAATTTGGGTGATGGGATTGGTGCTGTTTATCATTTTTTTTTGACACCAGAAAATATAAGCATAATTAAATATTTTTGTGCTTTTATTTTTAATATTTATAACTAATTTATTTATTTAGTCATTTTAGTACTTTACCTTAAATGTATTTTATATCAGTTTTTCGTTAATTTTTTTCATCCAATATCTATATTGTATTTTATTTCCGCTTTATCTCAATTAATTTAATAGTTTTAGATAACAATAAAAACACTGTGAAGTAATGATTTATGGTCAGAGGGCAGGTTGTTTTTTGAGTTGGGGGGGCTTGCAGTTAGTGGTTGAGTGACAGCCTAACTTAATTTTTATCATATTTATTTGATCAAATAAACAGTGAATAAGGTGAATTGGCATATTTGTGTTAAGAACATTTCTAGTAAATCATCTCTGATTAATATCAATGTGTAAGTGTTTTTAAAAAAAACTTTTGGTTGGTTAAATGTTGTCTCATCTCTCAAGAATCAATAGAAATATTTAAATTTCCAGTTAGAACTACTACTATAATACTTTAATCCTTTAGTCACATGGAAGCAATTGTGCACTTTCACCAAAATTCTATTTACCTGCCAGATTAGTTAACCCTGCAACATGACATAGAACTGTCAGCTGCCGTTCTTCCACTCTTGATCAGAATCATAGACCATCTTGTTTCTTCTCTGCACCAAGCAGGCAGTGCGTTCCGTGTCCGCTGGATGAGATGCTGTGTCCGCCCACCACTCCCGAGGGCCGTAACGACGAGAAGGCCCTGCTGGAGCAGCTGGTCACTTTCTTGAGCCGCACTGACGAGAGCGAGCTGGCCGAGCTGGACCGAGCTCTGGGCATCGACAAGATTGTTCAAGTTAGTATTATTAGAAAAAAAAAAAAATAAATTCTTCACATACATTTTGTCTTTATAAGAAAAAAGTGTCTAAGGTTGAGCCGTTTACCGCCTCGCCTACAGAGTGGATGCCTCGAACCCGTCGCCCAGACCTTTCCTCAGTCTCAACCCCCAACACCTGTACCCATGGACCCCAAACTGCCCAGCTACCCCTCTCAGTTCCCCACCTCACCCTCACAGTTCCCTGCTGAGATGGGCACAGCACAGGGCATGAGTTTTGGGGCCCCACGGATGGCGTTTCCAGGCAACGTGGGCATGACGGTGCGGCCCGGCATGAACCGAGCTCCTGGTGTGCCCAACCAGCTGCGGCTACCTCCCAACCAGCTGAGACTCCAGCTCCAGCAACGTTTGCAAGGCCCACAGCAGGTAGATCCCCAGCTTTCACTTCATTGTGTAATAATAAATGTGAACACACAACATCTAAATCCTCCTCTTGGATTTTGTTGCACTGTGTAACAAATCCAGTGAATGCTTTTGATTTCGCCCTTTTAAGTAACATGCTGTGGAACTAACCTATTCTTTTGTCGAATGCAGCTGCTGAGCGAACGCATGATTAGTTGCACTTGTTTAGTGGTGATCTATCTCCTCTCTCCATCAGCTCCAAAACAGGCTTGCAGCCATGGGCCAGTTCCCACAGGGGGGGC
The DNA here is from genome assembly GCF_024489055.1 of Chanodichthys erythropterus. NCBI lineage: Eukaryota > Metazoa > Chordata > Actinopteri > Cypriniformes > Xenocyprididae > Chanodichthys > Chanodichthys erythropterus. Next base: position 13,433,255 of record NC_090224.1, read on the forward strand.
ATGTTGCTATGGCGATGCGTCAGGGCATGCAGCAGCCTCAGATGCCCTCTCAGGTTAGTGTCAAATTATGAAATATTTGATTTGATTACGATTGTTTAGCCCAGATGTGATTTGATTTCTTACAGTTCATAATAACTATATAATATATATATATTAATATAATATATTAATTAATTAATTAATTTAAAAAGCTAAATTACACATACATTAACAAAATTATTGTTATGAATTACAGAAGATTATATATATATAGTATTTTTCATTTATTTAATTTTTTTTTATAAAACTTAAATTATTATTATTAATTTTATTAATTATTATTGCTATTATTCTGCTGAAGACAGTCATTGCTAGTATTTATTGTTTTATATTTAAAAAAATCTAAATTATACATTATTATTATAAATATGTTGATGATGCGTTCATTGGTTGTATTAATTATTAATTTGTATATATTTATTTTCTGCCTTTGCCCCATATTCTGCCTTTGCCAGTCAAATTGATGCATTTGTGTATTTTTACAGTCATTATTTTTTTCTGTATGTGACTGAAACTGAATGCCCCGTCTCTCTCTCACAGCCTCCGCTCAACGCTCAGATGATGGCGCAGCGGCAACGGGAGCTTTACAGTTTCCAGCACCGCCAGCGACAGCTTCTGCAGCAGAAGGTCATGCTGATGAGGCAGGGGATGAACACAGGGCCTCTGGGGGCTCAGCGAGTTCCTAAGGGTCCCCAGCAGCAACAGCCGCCACAACAGCAGCAGTTTGGTTTTCCCCCAGGCTACAATGCCGTGCCTGGGAACACCCCTACCTCCCCGAGCCATTTTAACCCCATGGGAGGACCTCTGGACCCCAAGCTGCCTACCAGGGGGGGTATGGGAAACCAAGGAATTATGGGAGGCATTCAAGGGCAATTTGGGGGGCCTGTGAACACTCCTGTTCAGCAGGGGCTTTTCCAGCAATTTGGGGGGCCTGGTATGTCTCATTTGTAAGCTACTAATTTATCATTATCAGCAGGGTTATTACAGTCAACGAAAACCATAAACATTTTTGATACTTCATTTTATTTATAAAATAAACGTAAACTGAAATAAAATCGTATTTAAAAAGCACACATTTTATTTCAGTTGCAAAAGCAGCATTTCTCATTTTCATTTAGTTAACTTGATGTACTAAAATAACTATAACTGAAATAAAAATAATAATAAAAACTATACAGACATTAAATAAAAAGTATTAAAACTTCTATTAAAATTAGAATTAAATTAGAAAATATAAAAAAAAACTATAATAGTTTCTCAACGATACTAAAATATGCTTCTGTCATGATGTCTAAAAGAGCCAGTGTACAACGTGTCTCTCACAGGCATGATCCAGCAAGCAGATCCATCCTTTGCTCCTGAGCTGAGTCCAACCAGCCCCCTGCTTTCACCTCAGAACTCCACCTCCCAGAGTCCTCTGCTCCAGCAAGCGCAGCCTCCACCTGGTTATCAGTCACCTGACATAAAGAACTGGCAGCAAGGGGCCATGGGCAACAACAGGTATGATTTTTGATATTGATCACCAAAAAGGTCACAAAAATGCTTTTTTTATGCGTTGTCTTCATCTTCATTTAAACCATTTCATCTGGTTATGTGTCAGTATGTATAACCAGGCAGGCCAGCCTGTCTCTCAGAGCTTTGGGCAGCAAGGCGTTTATAACAACATGAGCATCACCGTGTCAATGGCTGGAGGGTCAGGAGCGGTGAGCACTCTACCTCCTATTGGACCATCTGTCGGCATGGGCAACAATAACCTTGGCAACGTTACTTCAATGTGTAACGATCAGGTGAGATGGTCAATATATTATTTATTGAGATGACTTAAAGGGATAATTGACTCACCCCCATGTTTTTGTTCTTATTGAAGCTTGTAAGCTTGTAAGAGAGAGCACAATATTTGGCTTAACTACCCGACAAATGTTATTTTAGTATCATTGATACAGACCCTTTTAGCTCCGACATCACAGGGTTAGCTGGAGGCAAAAGAAAGGGGAAAACTGGAGGCGGCTGATACAAACCAGCTAGTTTGGCAGCTTAAAATATCAACTTGTTGTGTTGTTGGGTGCCAGAATCGCTGGAGTACAGGTTCCAATTTGAAATTTTATCACATTTTGCCAGACAAAAAAACAGAAACAATCTTCAAAAATGCTTGCGTTTGCAGCGCACACTTGTCTTTTTTTAGTATGGATTATGGTTTGGTTATGTGTCTAAACATTTCCCATGCATGCCCACCTAATTAAAAATGCATGGGGAATGCATCCTATTAATTTCTTTCTTTTAAAACAATCTTCTCAGTTCATACGTCACAGTCTTTTTCTATTTCTCAGGTACAGCAGGTTCAAGTGTTTGCTGATGTCCAGTGCACGGTAAACCTGGTGGGCAGTGACTCCTACCTAAACCAGTCGGGGCCCATCGGGACCCAGAAAGGCCCGAGTGGGACCCCCACAGCCCAGTCTCAGCAGAAGAGCCTCCTCCAGCAGCTCCTGACCGAGTGAGCCGCCCATTTACCATCTGCCAGAGGACTGACTGTCTCCACATGTAGAGATTTTTATTCTTCACCTTTGGTTTCTATACAGTATATCTGCAGGGTCGGTGTCTGGGGCCCAGGCTTGTGAGGTTTCATAGCCGTTCGACAAAGTGCTCATTCCTGGTCACCTTTTTAAACGCCTGTTTCCGAAAAGGAGAAAAGATCACGTTCCAGAATTTGCCAAGTCTGTAAAAAGGACCTGCTGCTTCTGCCGGCTACGCGTCCTTGTCAGTCAGGCCAACGTTGCAGTGCTTCTTGGAGAGCGGCGCAGCAGCTGAGCTCGGATTGGTCGGATTAGAAACTGGGGCAGGTTTTTGCCATGGTGTTGCTACGTTCATGGTGTATCGCTCAGTTTCAGCTGGATCTGTGACTGATAGGCTCTCCTCAGCAGTGCCTGATGATGGGAGGAATTTCCCGCCTCTTTTTATTTGTTAGTCTGTTCTGTTTGTTGTTGTTTTGTTTTTTTGTTTCATTTGTTTTTGTCTGTTGTCGTTTTCAGAACAAGCATGGCCAGGATGGGAGACTGCTCTGTAGCGCGTATCCGTCTGCCGCAGGCTTTCCTGGCAACACTGTTTTGAAACAGCAGACCGTTTTTTTTTTAACAATGTCCTACACATTTCCCCCCTCAGCAGCTGTGAATACGAGCCACTTAGGGTCAACTCAGCCTATCAGTGTTGTTTGCGGCGAGGTGTTGTGCAGGTTGGTATTGTTGCACAGCACAGACGGACAAAGTTGGGACAAGCTCACACTTTGTAATTTCCTTTAAAACGAAACATCAAATTTCAAGCAACTCTTGTTTTTCGAAAGCGTCAACATAACACCAGTTCTTTTTTTTTTTTTTAATGGCTAAATCTGTAATGTCACTTTTTGTTGTTTTAATAAGTAATCATCCAGAGGGGTCTCATGGCTCTCATACATCAAAGTGAGAGAGACTCGGATTTTTACGATTGATATTGGTTATCGAACACCCTGGTAAATGTTACAATTGCACACAGGTGCGAAAAATGTAGATTGTACATTGATTTTCATTATTCAGTTGAGTGTTTCAAGGATGCTCTTGAAAACCACAGGTGCTCTCTCCCGTCTGGAGGAGCGAGGTGTCGTCTCGCGCACCGTCGGCTGCATTCTCCAGCTCTTTGACTGCTCATGAGACTACTGTTGCCCAGTCAGACACTGTTCATCAGCATTAACTTTTGTTCCTTTACCCACTAGTCAGCCCCTCTTAAGAATCATAAAAATTTGATCGAAACGAAGCTAGTTACGTGAACGGAAAATCGAAAATGTAAATCAAATTGACACAAAGACTTGCCGTGGTCGAAATCGATGTCTCACCGTGTGAGCACAAAGTATTTCACAAATTGTGCAACGTAATCGGAGCACAACTCGAAATCGCGTTGCATGCGCGACCGTCTCCCCTTCTCACGTATTTTCATTCTCCTTTAACGGTGTTCTTTTGTTCGTGACTCACTTCGTGGAGTTTAAGTGCCGTGTCTTTGTGCGTGTGCTCTGTATACAAAGAATGGCTCTTTTTCTCCATTGCTACACCAGCTTCGATTGTCCTCACGGGAAAAAAAAAAAAATACAATTTCATAAAGCGGATCCTCATTCGTCTACAAAATTCAGCCGGCAGTATGTACTGTTGAGATCGAGCCACTTTTTTGCTATAAATGTACATAGACATTACAAAAAGCAAGATGAATTGACAAATACATAACATTTTAAGTCGGTTTTTGGCTGACCGAAAAAAACACAGACGTCGTAATTATTAATTTCTGCCCTCCTTTTTGAGGAACAGGCATTCCTGTATAGATAAAATGGTTTTTATGCAGTGGATAAGATTCATTTAATGAACCCTACCTTTCATCATTACCGTGTTTATGCCAAATATACCAAACTAGCAAACAGCGCCTATTAATAATGTTTTTATTGTTTCGTTTTTTCGTTTATAACGGCTCTCACAGTCAGTACACAACATCAAGGTACAATAGAACTATTCAGAACCTGGATTATCAAAGTATTGTGTATATAACAGATAAATGTGAATATGTATCTGTTCAGAATCAAAAAAATGTAGTGCTCCGAGTTTGTGGTAATAACTACTTGCTTCCATTTTGTTTGTTTTTTTGTTTTTTGAGATATGTATGGCTGTCTGAAAGCGTGTATGTGTGTGATTAATACTGTATATCTGGTGTTTAAAATGGAAAAACAGACAAATGTCCTGATTTTGATTTTCTTTCTTTTATTTTTTTCTTCTTCTTTTTTTTTTTTCTTTTAAATACCTGCAACTTTTCCTGTGGGTGTTGAGATTGCTCTATATGTGAGAATGGTTTAGCGACTGCTGAATGTGACTTTGCTGAGGGAGAAGCAGCATGGACTGGCTTTTGTACGGGTTAATTTAAAAAAAAAAAAAAAAGGCCATATTATTTAATTTCTCTGTTGTCAAAGTTTAAACAGCTCTGACAAAGTGGAACCTTGGTTTGAGAACAGCGCTGGCTCGTTGTAGTGGGGTTTGTCAACTGCCTGATGTAGTTTTGCCATGTGTAAACGCTCTTAAGACAAGAACGGAATAATGACCAAAGCTTCAAGATACTAAAAGATTCATATCATATGCAAGGTTCATGCAATTGGACAAATGTAGCATTGAGTTTTTCTTGAATAGGCGTCCCATATCCCGTCATGTTTATAACACTACCATTTTGTTCCACACTTTTTAATTTATTGTTTAGCCATCACCTCCCCTAGCTGGTTTGATTATTTTCGAAGATGTTCGGTTGTGAATTATCTTCAGACATTCCCCCGTTGCTACTGATCTACCAAACATGCAAATGCCTCTTCTGGAGGAACTTTAGTCACAGTTTTCAGGAAGACCGATTTCTAACCGCCAGCTATGCACGTTTAGAGGTTAAATGAAAAGCATTTGGCTTTTGTTTTAAAACTGACACGACTCAAAACTGATTATTGCTTTGACTGCAGTATTCTAGCCATGCATGCTAACGAATATTTCTGTTTTTTCTCTATTTAGTTTTTTTAAACTCAAGGATATACATAATTTGTAGTTCGAAACAAGTGGTTTTGAGCTACTCGGGCTAAAAACGAGAAAACCATACTGATGCAACTCTACTTAGATATTTGACTTTATTTAGCTGGATTCTTTATACCAAATTTGAGGTGCCTCTTGTACATATTTTCAGCATAGAGGACTGCTCCTCACCATTTGATGAACGTTTTCTTGTTTATGAGGATTTTCTTATACTGACCTTTGTAAGACTTTTGCTGTATTTTACATGAATTTTTTACTAAAAACCTAAATGTACCAGGAACTTGCAAGGAATACAATCTAGTTTTGCACTTTACATGAATTACAAGGAAAGAGGCCATGTCAAAATCAGAATATATGTTCGCGAAAAAGAACGAATACCCCCTGAATGTACTTTCGCCAAGTGAAACGCCATTTCGCTTTCCACGGAAAATCAAAAAAACGCTTCTCAGGTTCTTCAGGAAGAACTTGGCTTGTCAGGCCCTCATCATTGGATCTCTTAAACGAGCAGGGTAGCGGAGCCTTTGCTACATGAGTGTTGTTTCTGCTGCAGAACCGTAGATCTAACTATGCCTATCTTCTTCAGGTGCTCCACCTCCCCTTTGCCCCGTCCTTTTAGACCTCCTGGCTTTATCTTTTGAAGACATTCCTCATCCGACTCTGCTTTCTGTTCATCGCGGTCTGCGTCGTAGGCTTTGAGAGTCGTTTCAGGCCCCGCACGCTCAGTGCCAAGTGCTAAAAACCATTTATGCAAACTCGTACAATCTGCATTTCCTCACGTCATAGTAGTGAATCCTACGCGTCGACCACCACACACTCTCCTCGTCATTCAGATGTCATCTCTACATGGTATCATCTACAGTAGCTACTGTTTACCTGAGATTTTTCACATATTGTAAGTGCTGCCTTATAAATATACAGATATATTAGTTGTATTGGTGAAGGGAAGTCGTGCTTGTAGCTCCGCTGAAACGGCGCTTGTTCTTTCAAGGCGAGGTTCCACTTTTCACCTGTAAAATTAATATAAATAAACAAATATATATAGATATATACATTTTTACTCATTTTGTCCAGTTTTGTATAATACTTGTGAACTTTTTTTTTTTTTTTTTCTTAAGAGGTATCATTGCAGCTGTGTGTGGGACATTATGAATGAAGATGTATCTGGGAGACTTCTGCATGTTTTGTCATGTTTTTATTTTGTTCGTTTTTTTGTTTTCTCTATATCCAGGTTTATCTGGAGAATCCTACCTTTCTTAGGACGTTGTAGACAATCAGTCACATGCTGGGTCCAGCACCTGTAGGATTGTCCTGCAGGCTGCAAAACTGTGTTTCGCATCTACTGAATCAGTCTTATTTTCTTGTCCATTTCATGGAATTATGTGGCTGCTCAAACTGAGATTTGAAGTTTACACACATACATTTACACATACACACACACACACGCATACACATACACTCAGACAAACAAGAAACATTCACTCACACCTCGTGCATATGGCCCCTTTGTTGCTTTTCCAAGGTGAAGATACATACCTTGAAGGAAATTATGCTTTTGACTAACAAATCTCTATAACATCCATGAATGTGAGAATGCAACACATTGCAATAAAGCACCATGTAAAAAAAGGACTGCCAGTGCCATCTTTATATCGAGGGATGGGAATCGTAAAGGAATTTAAACTGTTTAAAGTAATTTTCTTTTATGATGCTTTTGAATTTGTGGCAGAAATATTTTGGAAATGCAATATATGAACAACCAGTCAGTTAGGTTTCACTAGCCTTCAGAACAACAACACGTTCACAATTCTTGGTTCAGTGAGTCGGACAATATTCGGATATGTCAGATTAATTGTAAAACTGATTCGTGTTTTATTCACTAAAATTAACCGATTCATAAGAGTCTTTTGTTTGACAATTGAGTTTCACTTGCCGCGCTGTAGGTATTTGATTCACTTAAAAAGAAGCGGCTCAAAAGATGAATTTGTTCCAGAATCGTGCTTCGCTGGTCGCGAAATAACTTTGTGATTCACTAAAAAGAACCGACTCACAAGAGTCTTTCGCTCGAGAATCGAGCTTCACTTGTCGCTACGTAACTTTGTGAGTCACTAAAAAGAACCGACTCATAAGAATCATTTTTCCGAGAATCGAGCTTCATTGTTCCCTACGTAACTTTGGGAGTCACTAAAAAGAACCGACTCATAAGAATCATTTGTTCGAGAATCGAGCTTCATTGTTCGCTACGTAACTTTGGGAGTCACTAAAAAGAACCGACTCATAAGAATCATTTTTTCGAGAATCGAGCTTCATTGTTCACTACGTAACTTTGGGAGTCACTAAAAAGAACCGACTCATAAGAGTCTTCCTTCAGAATCGTGCTACACGTCCACACAACATATGGACCTTAAAGGTGCCATCGAACGTTTTTTTACAGGATGTAATATAAGTCTAAGGTGTCCCCTGAATGTGTCTGAAGTTTCAGCTTAAAATACCCCATAGATTTTTTTTAAATAATTTTTTTAACTGCCTATTTTGGGGCATCATTAACTGTGCACCGATTTAGGCTGCAGCCCCTTTAAATCTCGCGCTCCCTGCCCCCGAGCTCTCGACTATAAAACAGTGCATAAACAAAGTTCACACAGCTAATATAACCCTCAAATGGATCTTTACAAGATGTTCGTCATGCATGCTTGACATGCTTAGTATTTATTTGGGTGTTTATATTTGATTCTGAATGAGTTTGAGGCTATGCTCCGTGGCTAAAGCTAACATTACACACTGTTGGAGAGATTTATAAAGAATGAAGTTGTTTATGAATTATACAGACTGCAAGTGTTTAAAAATGAAAATAGCGACGGCTCTCTTGTCTCCGTGAATACAGTAATAAACGATGGTAACTTTAACCACATTTAACAGTACATTAGCAACATGCTAACAAAACATTTAGAAAGACCGTTTACAAATATCACTAAAAATATGATATCATGGATCATGTCAGTTATTATTTCTCCATCTGCCATTTTTCGCTGTTATTCTTGCTTGCTTACCTAGTCTGATGATTCAGCTGTGTGCAGCTCCAGACTTTAATACTGGCTGCCCTTGTGTAATTCCTTTCATAATGTTGGGAACATGGGCTGGCATATGCAAATATTGGGGGTGTACACCCCGACTGTTATGTTGAGATTCGCCTGTTCTTCGGAGGTCTTTTAAACTAATGAGATTTATATAAGGAGGAGGAAACAATGGAGTTTGAGACTCATTGTATGTCATTTCCATGTACTGAAATCTTGTTATTCAACTATGCCAAGGTAAATTCAATTTTTAATTCTAGGGCACCTTTAAAAAACCAGTGCAGAATTACTAGCCCATCTTCAGCACATACACAATAAATCTTAATTTCAACGACTAATTTGTTACAAAGTACATTTTAAAAACATTTAGGATTATTGTAGATTCCATCATAGATTAAATTGAATACATTTATTACCCAATATGTGGAATAAATACATTGTTTCCATTTCAGATATTAAACATTTTATATTTATCAATCACCATACTGGTACAACAGCATAACGAAGTAGCAATTTGCTACACAGATATGTGGACGAAAGTCAAAGATGTGATGGTAAGGCTGTTCCAGCGGGTTCATTCTTAATGCCACATGCCATTCTGACCAGTCTTTGTGTTTATATTGTACAATACATGCATAATTCATTTGAAAAGTTTGAACTTTTTTAGAAAGGGCTGCACAGTCTCCTTAGGGTAGGGCTTCAAAGCCAAGCATGTGGGGATATTCTCTGGCTGCTCCATCCATAGTTTATGAGCTATGCCTTTTTCACATAGAGTACTGGAAAGGGTGGAGAGAGAAGCCTCATCTGGTGCCTGTGGAGGGAAGAAAGAGAATATTTTCTTTATATATAACTAACTATATATATAAACATTTTTATTTTTTTTACAAGTTAATCTGTTATTGGCTTTAAAAGTATTCTAAACAATAATTAAAAATAAAACACTTCAATATATTGCTAGTACAGGATCAGAAACACTTGGTGCATATGCTGTAATTGCAGTACTAACCTGCAGTACCACTTTGTGCATGCTGTCCAGTTCTCCCAAATATTCCTGTGTATCAGGGTCACTGTAGTGTAAATGAATGGCTGCAGTGGCCGCGTGACATGCTTGAGTTATAACCGCTCCTAAAGGCCATGATAAAGTGTGAATCAGGTCTGATCGGACGATGACATACTGAACTAAACGCCTCGATGTGCCACTACTCTGCGTTGCCATTTTAATTCCAGAGCGGAAATGACACAGTCCGCGGGTTCTTGTTTATGTTCCGGGTTCATTTCCTTACCGGTAAAGTTATTGACTGGATGCCCTCTACTGGTTGTTTGAGAACTCTGAGCATTAATATTAAAATGCATATATTAATAAAGATGTTTTTACCTTTACCGCACTAGGATTTCTGAATCATGCGTTCATGGTTAGTCTAATATATAATGAATATGATAATGAATTGAAAACCTTTTGGTAGAAAGAAAAACATTCCTCTATGTCAAAGTGTCCTCTATGTTTCAAAAATTAATTTTTTGTTGGTATAATCCTCTGTAATAATCGTAAATAAACGTTAACTGGAATAAAATAACATTATTTAACCTAGATGCAAAGGTAAATGTAAAAAATAGGAAAAATATAAAACTAATTCAAAATATTAATAAAAACTATAATAGTATCTCCAGATTGGAAGAGACTAGTTACAAGCAAACCCACTTAGGCTGGTTTAAATTGATATTTTCTGCATGATTATGAAAGGTAATAAACTGACAACAATTAACTAACATCTCTTTAGTAATGTGGATTAAAAATATTTTTTTCTGTGCCAGGTTCAAATTTTTATAAAAAGGCTTGAATGATTGCATTGCCACTTTATTTTCTCCAAAATATACAGTGATCAAATATACAGACTTCTTCCTCATATTTGTGTCCTGCATTGTGTACCTGAATACAGCTGAATTCAGAACTAATAAAAGAAGACTGGAATGTCCAACTTTAAGGGGGTGAAGTAAAATATACTCTCTGTCCACCTCTTAAAATCATTAAAACGAGCTGATGCCCATTGCTCGTCTCATTTGCTCAAATGTAAGCCAGAAAGTCAAAGACCAGGGAGCCTGAGAACAAAGATAGAGTTAGAATAGCAACAAAAGAGAATGAAACTTTAACAAACATATTTGAAATCATAGTACCATTCTAAACCAAGTTGGTAGAAATCCTTTATAGAGGGAAAAAAATCCTTCTCTTCTCACCGACTGAACAAGACAGTCAGTAGAAGACTTGTAGAGAAGACCCCTGCAAACAGAACGATAAAAATATGTTGTTATAATAACAAAGCTAAATACTGTCTTAATTAAAGGTGCCCTCGAATTAAAAATTGAATTTATCTCGGCATCTCAACATAACACCGACTGTTACGTAACAGTCGGGGTGTACGCCCCCAATATTTGCATATGCCAGCCCATGTTCCCAACATTATGAAAGGAATTACACAAGGGCAGTCAGTATTAACGTCTGGATCTCTGCACAGCTGAATCATCAGACTAGGTAAGCAAGCAAGGACAATAGCGAAAAATGGCAGATGGAGCAATAATAACTGACATGATCCATGATAACATGATATTTTTAGTGATATTTGTAAATTGTCTTTCTAAATGTTTCGTTAGCATGTTGTTAATGTACTGTTAAATGTGGTTAAAGTTACCATTGTTTCTTACTGTATTCACGGAGACAAGAGAGCCGTCGCTATTTTCATTATTAAACACCTGCAGTCTGTATAATTCATAAACACAACTTCATTCTTTATAAATCTCTCCAACAGTGTAGCATTAGCCGTTAGCCATGGATCAAAGCCTCAAATTCATTCAGAATCAATGTAAACAATATAACAGTATACAATACTCACATAATCCGACGCATACATGCTGAACACTTTGTAAAGATCCATTTGAGGGTTATATTAGCTGTGTAAGCTTTGTTTATGCACTGTTCAAGGCAAGCGCGAGATCCGTGGGCGTGGAGCAGGAGAATTAAAGGGCCAGTAGCCCTGAATCGGCTCATTTATAATGTTGCCCCAAAATAGGCAGTTAAAAAAATGAATTTAAAAAAATCTATGGGGTATTTTGAGCTAAAACTTCACAGACACATTCAGGGGACACCTTAGACTTATATTACATCTTTTTTAAAAAAGTTCTAGGGCACCTTTAACTACTATTCAGCTTTGATTAATAAACAAAACTAACCGTCCATTTGAATCCCGTGGCTGGTTCATTACTCTAGTTTTCACAACATCAGCTGGTGTTCCCATAATAGCTGCAACCAATCCTGAGCAAATGCTATACAAATGTTTTGGAAAAAACTGCTGAACATGAAGTTATTATATGTCAACATTAGTAGAATAACAGAATTTCACCTTGCCAATCCATGACAAATGCTGTTGTCCGGTATGGAGGTGTTTCTCAGTAGAAAATGCTTTACTGTATCATATGTCATGAGATCTGAACGTGAAATGAAAAATATTTGATGTATATAGCACAAAAGTGTAGCTGTCAACAATAGATTTCCAGAAGTCTTGACTACTGTACCTCCTAAATTGACTAGGGCAGCTCTCTGAACGTTGGGAACCCATCCTGCCCAAAGGCCTCGAATTCCTCCCTCTGCTATGATCTTTGTAAAAGCATGGTAAACTCCATGTACTCTGCCAGTTTAAAAAACAACAACATACATTTAGAACGATTACACTCATAAAATAAAGGTTCCAAAAGGGTGTTTTCACAGCAATGCCATAGAAGAAACATTTTGGTCTATTTCCACTATAAAGGACCTTTTGTGCAATGGAAAGTTTATATGGATATTAAAGCTGCTTCATAGAACCATCAATGCTAATAATGAACCTTTTTAAGTTTAGCAATTTAGACATTATTTAAAATGATAGTTCACCCAAAAATGAAAATTCTGTCATTTATTTACTCACCCTCAAGTTGTTCCAAACCTGTATGAATTTCTTGAAGAATATGGGTAACCAAACAGTTGACAGACCACACTGACTTCCATAGTATGGAAAAAATTACTATGGAAGTCAATGGGGTCCATCAACTGTTTGGCAGATAATCTTCAAAATATCTTCTTTTGTGTTCAGTAGAGGTTTGGAACAACTTGAGGGTGAGTAAATAATGACAAAACTTTCATTTTTGGGTGAACTATCCCTTTAACAAGAATTACGGCTGTGCCTCACCTTGGTGGTTTCCCTTCTAGTCGGCGCCTGCCCTCCATTTGCATTTGAACTTTCACTAGATCTGTTGGACTAGCGATGAACTGGCCCAAGGCACCTGAAATCATACTGCCGATCACTGCTTTCCTATGGACATCACAGGACACATGCTGATCCCATCTATTTAGACTTTATCACTGGCCTGATTCAAATTTCACAAATGTTTCCCTCACCAAACTGGAAAAATGCCATCTTCAGATCTTCCCAAGACAGATTCCCTGAGCTGTTCATAGGCCAACATCCTGCCGCCGGAATACACTAAAGATGAAGAATTCCAAAGTTCAGAAGTGGATTCAAATACATGCACTTATTTTGCCAGACAAGTTCATTGGAATTTTATTCAGTGCATGCATATAATTTAGTAGTCTGTTAAAGGGTTAGTTCACCCAAAAATGAAATTCTGTCATTAATTACTCACCCTCATGTTGTTCCACACCCGTAAGACCGTAAGTTCATCTTCAGAACACAAATTAAGATATTTTTGATGAAATCCGAGAGGTATATGACTTAGCAATATAATCACCACTTTCGAGGTCCAGAAAGGTACTAAAGACAGCGTTAAAACAGTTGACATGACTGCAGTGGTTCAAACTTAATTTTATGAAGCGACAAGAATACTTTTTGTGCGCAAAAACGACACAAAAATAACGACTTTATTCAACAATCTCTTCTCTTCCCTGTCATTATCCTTATGTAGGTGACACAGTAAGCACAGTGAAGGCTTCCCTGTTTACGTACGAATGCCGGCTCAGTATTGGCCAAAGCTGATCACGTGAGCAGCACGACACATGACGCAGGAGCCGGCCAATAATGAGTCTGTGTTCTGATGTAGAACCTGGAAGCGCTGGATATAAAAAACAACGTACGAGAATGACACAGAAGAGAAGATATTGTTGAATAAAGTCATTATTTTTGTTTTGTTTTCTCATTGCTTCATAAAATTAAGGCTGAACTGTAGTTACGTCAGCTGTTTTAACGATGTCTTTAGTACCTTTCTGGACCTTAAAAGTGTTGATTATATTGCTCTCTATGGAGGAGTCATATTCTTCTCGGATTTCATCAAAAATATCTTAATTTGTGTTCCGAAAATGAACAAAGGTCTTACAGGTGTGGAACGACATGAGGGTGAGTAATTACAGAATTTTCATTTTTGGGTGAACTAACCCTTTAATAAATTTCAAAACCAAAATAAGTTTCTTATTTTTATGGAATATTGGAGTATTTATTATAAATGATTTATCCTAGTACATCTTTTTTTAATTAACTCATGTGCCCTCATAATGTTTCATCAAAATAACTTCCCCTCCCTCTTGCAGCAACAGCTCTTCTCTTCTCTGATGATGTGTTTACTGGCGGAACAACCTGTCACTCACATGACATTACAGCAATAGCAAGCCACAATGATCCAGTCAATTCCCAATGGACAAAATCAAGTCCCGCTCTACATTTTTCTTGTTCGAGAAGTTGTTTCACTCAGATATAAGCAATGTTGGGTAATCTAATTACTGTAATTTAATTAGGTTACTTTTCGCTTGAAAAAGTAAAGTAATGGATTACTTTTAATTTTACTGTAATTTAATTAGTTACTTCTGATGTAATTGCATTAAATTGACAATACAACAATTCTATGTATAACAATAGTGGATTTAACATCAAAATGTCATGTTAAAATGTATGTTTTTAATGTATTCTTCTCTGTGTACACACTTCGGTCAGTGCAAGAAAATTGTATACAATTGTTTATTTGAAAGAATTAAAAGTGCAGTTTTGTGTCTATCCTTGTATTGTTCAACTGGTCGAGGTTGATATGGGATTTATAAAGTAATAAGTAATCCAATTCTTTTTAGAGATAGTAATTGAATTACAATGTTGAAGATAATAGCTAGTAACTTTTTTTAGAGTGACTTACCCAACACTGGATATAAGTCACAATAGAGAAGACTACAGACTACAACTTTGTAATTTTACCTATATGTCTGTAGATAGCTGGTGTGACCCCTTGCCACAATTTCAAGGGCCCCTCTTCTCGCACTATACCCATAGCTGTGCTCAGCATGCCCCTGTATTTTGGAGGCTGTACACTTCCACCATGCTGTCGGGAACCACCTTCACCCTGTATCTGAAGCCTGGTTTTGGTAAGGTCCAGAGGGAATGTGACTAAAATTCAAATTGTATACAAATCGCAGAGAAATGCACTCATATTAATCATTTAAATACATTAGGTAGCCTAGATATTAATTAATATGAATATAATATATATTTAATATACATGCATTATTTTAAAAACTACAAAGCATGTGTATCTACCTAATTCTGCAACAGTTGCTGCACATGCTGACAGAGTGAACTTTGATACTCGGGGCCACCGCGAATTTTCTTGTACAGGATGCATTGCAGGTGTCCTCCGATTCCCACTGGAGAAAAAAAAAGAAATTAATTCTACATCAATTTTTCCAAAAGAACCACAAGCATGGAGTGCATACGATTAAAATGTTTACATTGTTTACCTTTAATGAGAGGCGAAGGCGTGTTTTAACCAAGCCGGTTGGTCGGTGTAGTTCACGACCCTCTTGCGTAATACGTTATAAACTACAAAAGAAGCGTCATGCACCTAAAACCACATTTCCCAAATCAAAGGGGCGTCGACAAACAGACGTAAGACCATGCGTAAGACAAGCTCCTAGCGTAAGCCCGCCCGTGATTTTCGTACGCATGCGCTTTTAGGCAGCATGAATATTAATATTTAAATACTATTAGAGAAAACATTTGCACTCTATCTATCTATCTATCTATCTATCTATCTAATTTTTTCTATATATTTTAATATATTAAAGTTGAATTGTCGAATACATAAAAATAATTATTCTTCGTCTTCAAAACGTCACTGTAATAGCAGTAGCATCGATAAATTGCTTTTTACTGCCATCTGGTGTCTTGTAAATGAAATGTCATACACAGTTCAAAAATGTATGGCTGGACAAACATTTTCATGGAAATGTCTATTAAATTAAAATAAATAAACTGTTGAGTGCTCCTCGTATTTTTATTCATCTAAATTATCTATAATAATAATAATAATTTCTTCATTTAATAACATTTGCATCTAGTTGCAAACTGTTTTATATAGTTGCATAAACAAGCTATAGAACAAAGAATTAATTATTAGAATTACAGATGTCAATTAAAGCAGCCGTTTAATCTATTATGTGTAGACTACTTTTAATGTCGACATGTTTTACATAAGCAGGTAGCATCAAAATCCTCACGTGCAGAAACTCTTAAAAATGGTACAGCTTGTTGAGGTTTGGCATCCAAGCGACATACAAATTGGGTTCTGCCATTCCAAATGTATCCAAAATTCACTGCAGGTTAACAAATGACTGTAACTGGGTTAATCTAAAGAGGGCTGTTTGATGTGACGTCACACACAAAGCCATCTATGGTTGTGCTTCTCATTTCAATCAGCCTATAGTCTACAGAGCGGCGGCAACAAAACCACCACAGAGGTAAGTAGGCTGAACATATAACTACTTTGAAATGTTTTATGGTGTACATTAATAATTTAAACGAATACGTTTAGAATACAAGTTATGGATTTAATAACCCAGAATCTATATGTAAACCTCTTTAATGCGGTGTGAGTGCCTTTTACGCACATAAAAAGTGTTTGTTTGTTTATTTATGTGTATTTCAGGGATTTAAATCTGTGTGATGATCGAATTCAAATTCTGTGTCATTCACAAAATGCTTCAATCCAATTGTTCACACATTTCTTTCACTTTCCGTGTTAAGATTCTCACTTCCGCATTGCCTGATCAAATGATAGGCTAATCCTCGTGCTCAGCGGTGAAAGCCGTCCAGCCGTTTATTAATTATGCTTCATTATGTTTAACCCGCGGTATGGTATTAATCATACAGGCCACACGTATTATTTTCTTAATCAAAATTCAACGTGACGAGTAATTATAGTCTTTATATTCTGCATCTGCAATAAGCCGGTAGGGTGCGGCGTTGCAGTTCTCAACTCGTCCAGAGAGGGCGCTAAATAAATAGTGAATAGAACATGTCTAAATCAGTTTAAGATTTTTATCAAGCAGGTTTGTTGTTATCAGGACGCAATAAATCACTTATTATACCAGACTCTAAGATAGGCTACAGGAATCTCATTATAAAGTCTTTCAAT
Source organism: Chanodichthys erythropterus (assembly GCF_024489055.1). NCBI lineage: Eukaryota > Metazoa > Chordata > Actinopteri > Cypriniformes > Xenocyprididae > Chanodichthys > Chanodichthys erythropterus. The sequence continues at coordinate 13,450,362 of NC_090224.1, forward strand.
GACTTAATACCAATTTATGAGTAATCAGAGGTGTAAAGAGTACCTGAAAACCATACTTGAGTAAAAGTACTGATACCTTACATCAAAAATGACTCTACTACAAGTTACAAGTAACCAATTCCAATACAACTTGAGTAAAAGTCTTAAAGTATCTGAGTTTAACAGTATTTTACTCATGCTGAATGTTGGCTCATAGACGCACTGGTCCTGAGAGACATGCCAGTGAAAATAAGAAACAATTGATTTGTAAGATGAGAAATCAAGTTTATTTTCTAAAATCAAAATAAAACTGAACTCCTCAATATTGCAATAAATCAAGGTTGACACAGCAGCCTCTTAAACATCTACAAACTCTCAAGTCTCAGTTGAGCTCAAGTGCACAGAAAGTAAACCAATATTCTTCAAAATGGTCTTGTCAATATAGCGGATAAATAAAACAATGTTAAGTAAAATTAAATAGTCAAAGTCTACTGTATTGGTGCGTTCAAGTCATGTCGGAAAGATCGTATTTACGAGCAGAACCGACATGAACGCCACCATAATGTCGTAAATACCAGTGGGAAGCTCGTAATTTTCTTTAAGCTCCGATCTGTACGAGTTGGGGGCGTGTCAGTCAGAAACATAGCGAAATACCACAATACCTGCAGGTATTTAGCAGTGACATTGTCAGGCTTTTCTATTTACAACGAAGTAAGCTGATTCCCAGCTAAAAATATGATAGCATCACAGTATAAAAATGTAATATGTAACAATAAAGTTTACAATGGCTTCATAAATGAATTAAAAAACATAAAAAGCAACATACAACTAATGCACACAAGTGTTATTTTGTGTAATTCATTTAGAGAAGGCACACCGCCATTATACTCCGAGGAAAGTGACTTGAACGCACCTACCGTCGTACACACGACTTCCCACCTCGTAAATACGAACTTCCCAAGAGGACTTGAACGCACCATATGTGCTGGTTTGAGCCTCATCACCAGCTGCAGTCATTTCCTCATCTAATAAATCAAACATCTGCGGTCAGAAACTACCTGCTAATGCACTCACATTCACGTGAAGTGTCCTTGTTGACAAGTTTTGGGTGAGTAAAGGCAAAATGCACAAGATAAAGTACCTTCAATGCCCTTAGATGGTGATATCGCTTCTATATATCAGAAACAAACTGCTGCAGAAAAGTTAGCTGCCATGAAAAAACGTCATTTGTAATTGCATTACTCATCACAAATGTAGTGGAGTAAAAAGTACATTTAGTTGCTAAAAAATGTAGTCACTAGAGAGTAAAAGTTGCCAATATCTTTGATACTCAGTACAACTACAAAGTAGCCAAAAAGATACTCAAGTACAGTAACTAATTACATTTACTCAAGTACTTTACACCTCTGTGAGTAATACAGTATACATTGAGTAGCAAAAGTAAGGCCTTCACAATATTAACATGCACGTATAATTTCAGTGACAAAAATGAATGTGGAACATGAAGTTACGCTGCTCATTGATGAGATTCGTCGACTGGGCAATAAAAGTAAGTCTTGTACTATTTTTGAGAAGCACAATTGGTAGGGTTAAAATCTGAGAACACTAGTGAAAATGCACCTTTTTGCCTTTTTTCCATTACAAATTATATTATTTACAATTTGTGTGAAACGTTGAATCAAAAATTTACATTAATTTTAAAATGTCTTAGCATTTGGTGTCTCCTTTTTGCATTAATGTCAGCAGCATGATCATCTGACCCAAGTGTTTACGTTATCAGTGTCACAAATTTGCTTATTGGTTTGGTGGCCTAGATATAATGCTTAAACTGAAACATTGAAATAGGAGCTGTACTGTTGATTCTGAAACCTCAAGTCCTTGTATGATCAGAAATTTTTGTTCAGTGGTGATTTTAGGTGTACATTTAGTTTCTGGTAGTCAGCATACAAATGCAGGTGTCATTGTGGTATCTGGCTTTCCTATTAGCTCAAACCATTCCTCATACTTCTCGCTGTTATTTTGAGGTTTGCTAACACTGATTCTGTATGTCTCAGTGCTTTAACAAGTACATAAATGTCAATGGGAGACTTACAGGGTTGTTAATGAATGATTTAGAGCAAACCCTGACCACTCTTACTGTCTCACAGACTCAGATGGAAAGACCACTGTCAAATTTGGAGTCTTGTTTAATGATGACCAGTGTGCCAACCTCTTTGAAGCTCTGGTCGGAACGCTGAAAGCGGCCAAGCGAAAGAAGATCATCACGTTTGAAGGGGAGCTACTACTGCAAGGAGTTCACGACAATGTTGATGTTATATTACTGCAGGACTGAATTTCAGTCTTTTCTAAACTTGATTGAAAAAGTACAAAAAATTTTGACATGTCATTGCCACATTTTGATATGGAAATATACTTGAGAATGTCACATTTTTGTATACTGCATTGGAATATTTTTATACAGCCATTTTTTTCTCTCAGGGGAGTGATTTGCACACAAAGTTTTTTTGAAAAGTAGCAATCGTCCCTGTTCAGACAGCTCAAAACACAGCCATACCATTAAAATATATCAGAACAGTTATAGTGTGCATGATCATGTTTCTGGGACTTTGAATGAATTAATCAAACATTGTTTTCAACTTAATAGAAATGAATATTCACACTAGATAATATCATTTTTATAGATCATCCAGTTCTGCCTACACTCTTAAAAATAAAGGTTTCAAAAGGGTGTTTTTGCAGCGATGCAAAACCATATTTTGTTCCCCAAAGAACCTTTCCGTATACAGTACTTTAAATGAAGCATTTGAACCTTTTGTGGAATAGAAAGTTTCCGTGGATGTCAAAGGTTCTTCATGGAACCATCAAAACCAATAAAAAAAACTTTATTTTTTAAGAGTGTATGACTACCGTAATCATGAGATTGTTTGTTTTGCTGTATCATTACTGTGAAATTACTGATTTCATGCATATTCATTCAAGTTATTTGTGCCAAAACATGTCCAAGGCTGATAAATGAATTATCTGCTGTATGATTTTCTGGAATTAAATGTTATAAAAATGAATCAAGTTTGACAAATCATCTGAACTGTTGTTCGGGGTGATATTGTTTTATAAAGCTCTTGTGAAAACATCTCCACATTTTACTTGTGCTATTCTTGCTCTATGTCTGTACAAATGTCACATAGGACTCCTAATGGTGCAGTTTGTGCCATTTTAAGCTCAGGAAGTTCTTAACATGAGCAGTAATAGGAAATGCTGTCCAAAAATCGCATACTCAGCTACTTATTTGGAATAATGAATTACTTCGCAACAGCTAAAAATGTATGTTCTATATAACATGAATGTCTGTAGTATGAATGTAATCTATACTACATTGGCCATGTCACATGGCCTATCAGCGTCAGTTGCCATTCACAAATCCTCTCCCATGGCCTTATGGGATAGTAAAGTGTCCACTGGATGCACAATTCAGAATCTGTCTGAATCAGAATAAGTTTGCCTACTCTTTTATGTGAATTTGGACATACTTATTTTGTCACATACCAACTATATAGCAGGGAAGAATGGGATTTCGGATGCAGAGACTTCATCAATGATTAAATAGAGAGTATGTTTAAAATTATGTACTGGATCATCACCTGGATCATGACAGTGGGGAAAAATAATAAAATTGACAATAGAATAAGCTTTCTATATATATATATATATACCTCAACATTTTCCAATTTGTAATATGTATATGGATTGTGTTGCTGTATTTGATTTCTATCTTGTGATGCTTCATCTGCTTTGGGAATGGCTGGAGATAGTTTATTTAAAAGTGCAATAAACTCTGTCATATAAATATGAACTGTATTTAAGACACTTTATCTTTCAAATTAATGGCCAGTACTAAATTATAGACCTGAATGGTGGAATTAAAAGCTGTTTTTAACTTTAAAATAAATGAGCCAAGCTAAAATGGACTTTTAGAGATCTGATTTTGAATTTTTAATTCAAAGTCATTTTCACCTAAAATGGTTCTTTGTAGGACTTGAAATAGTTCTATTTTTGGCATATTTAAAGCACTAGTTTATCTTTCAACAAGGTTCCTTGTGGTACACTCTAAAAAAAGGTGCTATATAGCACTAAAAGTGGTTCTTGGCTCATAATCATATAGGGGAACCACTTTTGGTGCTATGTACCACCATATCTTTAAAGGATCTCTACAGCGCCTTTGTCAAATTGTGCTATGTAGAACCCATAAGAGGTGCCATATTGCATTTTATTTCTTCAACAAAAATGGTGCTAAACAGCACCAACAGTGGTTGTTTGGCTCGTAAAGAACCTTTAAAGGGGCGATTAGTCCACTTTCAAATAAAATTTTCCTGATAATTTACTCACCCCCATGTCATCCAAAATGTTCATGTCTTTCTTTCTTCAGTCGAAAAGAAGTGCAGCTTCAAAGGGCTTTAAACTATAGCAGACGAGGGATAAGGGTCTTAAGTAGTGAAACGATCGGTCATTTTTGAAAAAAATGTAAATGTATATGCTTTATATAAACAAATGATCGCCTTTAAGTTCTTCCGCTTTCTGTATTCTTCAAAAAGTTTATGCTGTATGTCCTACGCCTTCCCTATTCGTCATTTTTTCCGTAAGTAGAATAGGGAAGCCGTAGGACATACAGCATAAACTTTTTGAAGAATACAGAAAGCGGAAGAACTTAAAGGCGATCATTTGTTTATATAAAGCATATACATTTAAAAAAAATTCGAAAATGACTGATCGTTTCGCTAGATAAGACCCTTATTCCTCATCTGGTATCGTTTAAAGCCCTTTGAAGCTGCACTGAAACTGTAATTTTGACCTTCAACCGTTTGGAGGCCATTGAAGTCCACTATAAGGAGAATAATCCTGGAATGTTTTCATCAAAAACCTTCATTTCTTTTTGACTGAAGAAAGAAGGACATGAACATCTTGGATGACATGGGGGTGAGTAAATTATCAGAAAAAAATGTATTTGAAAGTGGACTATTCCTTTAACAGGTTCTTTGTACAGCAGTGGTGCTATATACCAGTGTTTCTCAAATGCCAGGGGTCCTTATAAAATATATGAATATTGTGATATTTTTCCATAAAAGAAGAAGATGATATATGTATAATATAACTGACGATATGACTGAATATTGGACAAGTCAATTAACGTAAATTATACTTGATTGCATTTGGTCATCACAAAGACATTAATGATACCAACAAGTCAAAATTATTCTGGGGTCCTTCTAAATATGACGGGGGTCCATTCACTGCTATATAGCACCTCAACCACCCCAAAGAACCACTGAAGAACCATACAGGGGCTTAACGGGTTCTGTATACGTTAGCGGTGCTATATAGCACCTCAGTCATCTCAAAGAACCAGTGAAGAACCACTGAAGCACCAAGATTTGCTGCTATACAGCACTTAAAGTGGTTCCCCTATGATTACGAGCCAAAGAACCACTTTTAGTACTATATAGCACGCACCATTTTTTTTATAGTCTACATCTTTGGAGAACCATTTCTGGGTTCTTTAACAGGTTCTTTGTAGAACTTCTCTAATGGCATCAAACTGAGAAAAGAATATTTTAGGTTCTAATTAGAACCTTGATTTAACCTTGACCTGCAAAATTAAGATAACAGCTCAAACAGCATATACATCACATATGTGGCAAAGCATTTTTGTTTTTCTAATAATTTTAGCAATGTGTCGATGATTTGCTCGGGACTCCCTCAGTCTGTGCTATTAATAACTCCGAGCTCTAGGTCTGGATCAGAGATGGAGGCGGGGCCAGAGGAACATTCTCTCTTCAGAGCAGGAATCAAAACAAGAGAGGGACACGCCTTCTTCATGGTGTACCTCTGCTGTCAAGACTGCCTGCACAAATCTGGAGGATGATGATCGAACTGTAAGATCTGCATCCACCGTGCATTAATATTCGCAGTGGATTCGTCAAGCACCCTCGACATGATATCCGCAGAAATGCTCGGTGGCGGTCGCTGACAGGCTGCATTCATACTGAGCGCTCCATTATGCCCAACCAAAAAAGCAACAAGGGGAAGAGAAATAAACGCACGAATAGTAGCGGAGACGAGCAAGAAAATGGAGCCTCTGCGTCTGCGGTTACAGGAGGAACTGCCTCGGTGTTGACTGGAGCGACAGCGGGTCCGCCGAGCGACAACAGAAGCGGTAAGAACGTCACTTCAGTGAATGTTCTATCAGACGGTACGTTTCCCTGAAAGTGCGCGCGCGTTACCTTCCTTCTAATGTTCTCTCACTTGCAGCAACTTGTTTTGTGTGCGTGTCATCAGAATTGTTACGACATTGCCTGGAGATTTCAGTGCTCTCACTTATCGTCCTGCACTGTAAGGTGGTTGTGTAGGCCTTGTTCAAGGGTAGATGCACTTGGCATGGAGTTGCATGTGACCAAATGTTGTGTGTATGTCGTGTAATGGCATGTCATATCACCGTTATGATGTGCAGTTAGAGTGTTTAATAATGCATTGTATGGCTTTGGCTCCTGAGGTAATGGAAGTGGTGTTCTAGCTTTGATTGACAGCTATGAATAATGGAATGTAAGGGCGCTGGTAATCAAAGCCCTTTCATATTTAGTAATACAGCAGGATATATTTTATTCATAATTTTTTTTATTTATTTTTTTTATAAGTAACTCAAATACGTTTCAGACAAATTGTTAGTTTGTATGTCTTCAACAAACAAAAATCGTTAAAAAAAACTTTTTTGTGTCATAATCTGTAAGAGGAGCCGAGCAACAGGGCTTTTCCATATGTGCTCAAACGTTCTTTAAGTAATTTTTAAAGTTTTAATTTTAATAAGGCGCGCACACTAGTGAGAGAAACCCACTCAAGAGCGATCACTGAGCTAGAGAAAACAACAACATGCTCTTTTCTGCAGCTGAATTCAAACAATTGCTTCAGTTAATGAGAGAAAACAATTATTTCACTTTATGCCTAACTAGTCTGGTTTGAAAGGTAGTGAACACTTAAAAATGTTGTGATTCAAACTCTTGAAATGCTGCTGTACAATCAAATGTTGTATAATTGTCTCTCATGAGACACACACATACACACTTCAACTTCATTCACAGGAATGTTGCGCAATATTTTTTCTTTTTGAGTGGGATTTGCACCCACAGAGTTATTATAAATAGAAATGATGTATTGAATGCACTGACATTGAATTCTGCCAGTGACGCTGCTTGAATGCAGTCTATAAATACTGTAGATGTCCCTTAATAAATGTTGTGAATTTTTTTTTTCAGGTTTATTTATTAATTCTGTCATTACAGTACAATACATTAACCAAATGTAATTTAAAAATATCTATTTATTTTGTGCATAACATAAGCCGTAGTAATCTGCATTAAAGATATTTTCCCGTAAAGCAACAGATCATCCAGAAATATAAGTTCTGGCATCATTTCCTCACCCTCATGTTGTTCTAAGCTCCTTCCTGGAGTACAAAAAAAAGATGTTAGGCTCTGTCACCAATTACTTTCATTGCATCTTTTCTTCACCTGCAATGAAAGCAAATAATTCTAACATCTCTTTTTCTGTTCCACTGAAGAAAGAAAGTCATAAGAGTGTGTAAATGATGAAAGAAGTGTAATGTGTATGTGAGCTATTCCATTGCATTAAGATTAAGTTAATAAAATCTCCATTGTGTTTGGCAGAGGCCACATGTGCCACCCCATTAGTGTGCAGTCTGGGCCGTCCCGTTGACCTTGAGAAGGACGACTACCAGCGTGTGGTGTGCAACAGTGAACTCTGCCCCTACGGCAATTGGATGCACCTGCAATGCTTCTATGAGTGGGAGAGCAGCATCCTAGTGCAGTTCAACTGCATCGGCCGGGCCCGCAGCTGGAACGAGAAGCAGTGCCGACAGAACATGTGGACCAAAAAGGGCTACGATTTAGCCTTCCGCTTCTGCTCCTGTCGCTGCGGCCAGGGACACCTGAAAAAAGACACTGACTGGTACCAGGTGAAACGCATGCAGGACGAGCGCAAGAAAAAGCTGCCAGAGAAAGGGAGCGGGAAGCCCAGCAGTGGTGCCTCCTCTGTAGGTGGTGCTTGCGGCGGAGGGGGGCCGGAAGCTGCCGATGAGCCTAAGAAAGGGAAATCATCTGCAAGCCATAAGTTAGCTCACCGTGGCTCCAGTCAGGAACTGTCTCGCAGACAATCGGCAGATTGGCAGAACTCCCAGGAGAGATGTCACGCCGGTCCTCCCAATGCCGTCGGTGGGGTTTCCCACGGGCTCCGCTCCCCATGCGAATCCCCCACTCAGTCCCCCCCGTCAGGCTTCGCCTCCTTTCCCCCCCAGTCCCTCGGTGGCCCGCGTAGCTCGAGGCACCTGGGCGAGTTTCTAAAGAACGCGGTTCATACAGAAGGCCACAGGAAGCATTTGCTGTCCGGAGGTGGGGTGGCACGTGGGGCTCACTTTGAGCAGGGAGCCGCCAACATGTGCCTCCCTCGGCTTTCTCCTGGAGACAACCCTGTGCAGTTCCTGAGGAGGCTGGATCTTTCAGAGCTGCTCACACACATTCCCCGACACAAGCTCAACACTTATCATGTGCGAATGGAGGACGATGCCCAAGCCGGGCAGGGAGAGGATCTCAGGAAGTTTATACTCTCTGCACTCAGTGCGAGTCACCGCAATGTGGTGAACTGTGCCCTTTGCCATCACACCCTGCCCATCTTTGAGCAGTTCCCTTTAGTGGATGGAACGCTGTTTCTGAGCCCTTCACGCCATGATGAGATCGAGTATGATGTACCTTGCCATTTACAAGGTGAGTGAATCCACTATTCATACTCAAAAAGGTGTGTTTCTCTTCAAAATATTAGAGTGGAAAATGTTAAAGTCCCCCTGTAGTTTTATTCCATAAAAGTAATCTTGGATTACCAAAGTGACATTTAAAAAAAAAAAAAAAAATTTGTGCCTTAAAATAGCTTGAATGTAACTCTACACGCTTGCTTCATTTAGTATATGCAGATCTATGAATATGCTAATTAGCTCCGCCTCCACTCGCACACACGAGCTCAGAGATCCACTCGGTCAACTTACTGAGGTAAACGCTGCTAAATCTACCCGATTTTTTTTTTTATCAAGAGAAAAATATACCGGGATAACCTGGCTTCTCTTGAGACTTCTCTGTTTCAGAGCGGTCATAGTTAATGATATGCTAAACCCCGCCAGCACTTTGACGTGATTGGTTACAAGGTAGTTTGTGACGTCAGAAACACCAGCAATTTCTAACCGCATTTTTAAAACTCTTTTTAGATCACAGCAGTTTTAGAGAGAAAATACTCGGCAATTGTGTTGACTTATTAATTTACACATGGTTGTCTTAAAGCATATTAAAAACACCACACACATATAAACAACTTTAAAAACCTGATTTTCACCACAGGGGGACTTTGTTATTATTCATTAGTGTCCCATAAACCCATAAGCTTGCACAGCAAAGAATATCTTTAGTAATCTAAATGGCTTCATTCATAAATAACAATGTTTTATAGAATTAAATTGAACTTTAATTCTGTTTATATTCAATTAAAATTTCATTAAACAAGTTTCTTTTCACATTTTCAGTGTCTCCAAACTTCGTTGTGCAGTCACTTCAATATCATCAATGCTTAAGATAATTTTATGTCATTTATGACATTTTATATTTAAATAATTAATAATTCTAACCAATGTGTTTTGGAGAAAAACAGTATTTCATAATGAGAATCCCGCACTTTCATTTTTTTTTTTTACTTCAATGAAAGACTAGATTTTTGTGATTTTTTTGCATTAAAAAATGTAATTATGTTAAGTAAAAATATAAATTAGGGACACATGATTTATGAGTACCATATCGGTTACTGGATGATATTTGGAGATTTTTTATTTTTTATTTTACCAGGCTGTTATTACATATTAAATGGTTCATGCTCACTTATCCTATTTTTTACATTTAGATTACCTTTGCCATCATCTAAAACTCAAAGTTAATCTTTAAAAACACTAATAATTTAGTAACACTGCTAAATGTGTTTTGAGATGAATATTCATTTTCATAATTTTGTGATGCCTAAATTCAATTGTAGCTTATAAAATATTTGACTGAAAAAATTATAGAATTTTAATATTGTCCATTTATTGGTTATCAACCATAACAAATTTGACAGACAAACATGTAGTACTGATTTATTCGTAGTAATGATATCATCAATATTCTTTAAAAAAAATATCAGTTATTGCCTTGTTTTTGGTATTGGTTCACATTATTTTTGTTGAATCTGTCTCTTTTTCCCTGGTTAGAAAAGATTGCATTGCATTTACACCATTCATTTCTGATAAAATAGCAAGAACAGCAAAAACCAGTTGACAAACTTTGCATGATAATAATTTTACCATAGCAAAAACAACTCAAGTATAGCATTTGAGAATTAATTGCGACTGTTGCTGAAGACTAAAACAAAGACATTTTGAGGCAAAGTACCGAATACATAAATTAAGTTGATTGGGAATAAAAACTAATCCTTTTCTTCTTGTAATAAAGAAGCAAAGCAGCTGTGACAGATAATAATGCTTTGATCATGGCATACCATTAAATCCCTATTAGAATATATTTTCATGAATTAGAGGCTAATTGCAATTTTAAAAGGTTTTCTGTTTATGTTCTAAAGGGAGGCTGATGCACCTTTATGCCATCTGTGTGGACTGCCTGGAAGGAGTACACAAAATCGTGTGTATAAAGTGCAAGTCTAGGTGGGATGGAAGCTGGCACCAGCTGGGCACAATGTACACATACGACATACTGGCTGCATCGCCGTGCTGCCAGGTAATGAATCTGTTAGTGCTCATAAACTATATAACATATAATTTTATATTTTATATATATATATATATTAATATATATATATATATATATATATATATATATATATATATAAGTAAAATGTCACTACTCTCTGTCTGCCTAGGCACGGCTCAACTGCAAGCATTGTGGGAAACCCGTTATAGACGTACGTGTGGGCATGCAGTATTTCTCCGAGTACAGCAATGTACAGCAGTGTCCTCACTGTGGCAATCTGGACTATCACTTTGTAAAGCCATTCTCCTCGTTCAAAGTTCTCGAAGCTTATTGACAAAAGTTGCATTTGCATGCTAGTATTTTTTCCCTGTTTTTTCTATTCATAGAATTACTTATTTTGGGCTCTTGTCGACACTTTGTGTGGGATTAGTTCTCTTTAGGAACAAAATAGAAAGAATTAAAGCATACAACGTTACGTCGGAGAGCGTATCTTTTGTTAAGAGAAAGAGGGTGTGCTTTTTCGTATATTCTAACGCCATCCTTGAAATGTTTGAGCTTGCATTAAAAAACAAAGCAACAACAATACTGTGACAAGTGAATGTATCTCTGTATGCCAAATTTGCTCTTTTGTACAAAAAAAACCAAGAAAACAATAAAATACATAAAAGGAACCTTCCTTTTTCACAGAGTAATTATTCCACGGCTTGGTCAGTTTTTTTTTATTTTATTTTTTTTATCTCATTCCGCCCAGGGCCTGTCTACATAATTCCTGTTTTCCATATCAAAAAGTAATGCTCAAAGAACATCATTATTGCAGATGAAGCAGCTTCTTTGATAAAGCAATGAAGAGGCGCTCTCATGTGGACAACCTTTGGTTTGTGAATCTTGGAAGACAAAGCTGTTTATTGAGTGAGAGAAATAAATAAATCATCTTCAGATAAAATTTGGATGTGCTAGAATATTTAAAAAAAAAAAAGATCAAGAACTAAGGCATGTTTGTTATTGTATAATGATAAATCATCCATATAAAATTCATACTACAAGCATCTATAATTGTCAGTTAACATTTACCAGACAATTAGATCTGCTGGCTTGTTGGCCATGATTTAGCACATATTTCTGCTAAAAAATAATATTTTAAAGCCTCCTATAGATAACATATCTCATGGGGATTGTATCTATACTACCATACAGAAGCCAAACACAGTAGCTACACATTTTGTAAAAAAGTCAGTAAAAAAATTAGTTGACAAAATGGTCTTTTAGACTATCATTTGACTTTTGAAAATGTAGTGGGAAAAGTCAGTTAAAAAGCAATTATTGCTTTGATGTATTAGGGTAGAGAGTAGGGACACACCAAACCGCCACCAAAGAACTAGCACTAATAAAAGCTGACTGTGTTATCGCCTCACGTCGCCTGCCTTAGGGCTAAAAAACTGCATGTGAACACACAGAGAACTACAGCTGACTGTCAACCAGTATGTGTGTTCTGAGCCTGCGTGTAAGGAGACCACTGTCTATTTTTTCATATATATTCGTCAATATTCGTAATTCAGAATTATTACCCCCCTAGTATTGGTATTAGGATTAGGGGTGGGGTTAAAGGGTTAGTTCTCCCAAAAATGAAAATTCTGTCATTTATTACTCCCCCTCATGTCGTTCCACACCCTTAAGAACTTCGCTCATCTTCGGAACACAAATTAAGATATTTTTGATAAAATCCAATGGCTCGTGAGGCCTGCATTGAGAGCAAGTTAACTTAGACTTTCAAACGCCCAGAAAGGTAAAAATATATTTAAAACAGTTCATGTGACTACAATGGTTTAACCTTAATTTTATGAAGCGACGAGAAAAACTAACTAACGACTTTATTCAACAATATCTAGCACTCATCACTGAACTAAACACTGCTTCATGAAGCCTCGAAGCTTTACGAATCTTTTGTTTTGAATCAGTGGTTCGGGCACTGCCAAAGTCACGTGAACCATTGAAATTTCAAACATTTTTGATGCAATGAAGTCTCATTTGCTGAGATCACGTGACTTTGGCTGTTTGAGATTGTTTGATAAACACTCTGAACCACTGATTCGAAACAAAAGATTCGTAAACCTTCAAAGCTTCAAAGGGTTTAGCACACAAAAAGTATTCTCGTCACTTCATAACATTAATGTTGAACCACTGTCTTAAATATTTTAGTTAAATATTTAATTAATAAATATTTTTATTACCTTTCTTGGCATTTGAAAGTCTAAGTTAACTGGCTCTCAATGCAAGCCTCATGAGCCATCGGAATTTATCAAAAATATCTTAATTTGTGTTCTGAAGATGAACGAAAGTCTTAAGGGTGTGGAACAACATGAGGCTGAATAATTAAAGACAGAATTTTCATTTTTGGGTGAACTAACCCTTTAAGATTAGGCAATCAGGTAGCGACTTCAGCTGGGTTAAAAAAAAACTTAATCGGCTGACACTTAAAAACGGTCCGACGTTGCCCGACAGCCGATCGTCGGCTTGGTGTGTCCTGGGCTTTAATTGTTTTTAGAGCAGTATACATCTGACAATAAACAGTGTTCACAAAGACAATGTAATTCAAGATCAGTCAATCTGAAGTGTACACTGTTGTTTACACAAAGCCTAATGAACACCATTTTTTTAATGCATCTGTATTTTACGCTTCAGGCTAAAGGTCAAGTTAAGTACAGACCCGCTGGCTTCCTCATTCCCACTCATGGCCATAACTGCAGCTTCTGATACAAATTCACATTCTGTTAGAAGCTGGGACTGCCTGCAGGTATCCTATAGTTAGGTATTCTCTGTCTTGCTCTGAGTCTTACATTTTTTAACAAATTGTAGTTTGTTCCAACAGAAGAAACGTGTCTGCTTGTGTATTTATTTAGGACAAAGGTGGCTTCTTTGTGCACAAGCCGAACCAAAATATGCCTAAATGATAAAGATTCAAACCTGCAATTAGTATGTGTACAAGGTCTGTGAGGTACAGGATGTGTAACCCAGAGAGGAAAATGATGCAACAGCATTTATATAAATAAATACAGGTCAATACATCTACTTGCAGGTATAGACACTGAATCATTCTGAACAGTGTAAGCATGAAAGCAGCTTGCCTTTTTAGGCTGTTGCCATGGAAACTGCTGCTTGGGTAAAAATCATGGTGTGCAATAAGAGTTATTGTATGCTAGTGGACAGCAGTTAACATTATTATTTATCACGAATTCCAGCTCCTTTTCCTTAAAGATATTCCAATATAACTTATGGTTCTTTGTTAATGTTAATGCTAGGGCTGTGTATTGACACATTTCACGATTCAATTCAGTTTAGATTCACAAGCGTGTGATTCAGTTCGATATGGATTAATTTGGATATACATCAGGTAAAGTACATGGCAACGTTTCTCAAGAAAAGACAATCTCTCAACTAATGCTGTAAACTATACAGGGAGTCAGCTGGTACATTACTATAATTTTGAAAGTTAAAATTGACTGATTTGTAGCCTATACAAACACAAATTAGGCTACATAGCCTATATGTAAAAACTTTTTATAATAATAAAGTAATCATATTTCAAAAAACGAATTGAAGTAGAAACATAGCCTTGTAATTATAAAGTTAGTAGAAATATAAACGATGGCTGTCATAAAAAAAATATTCAAACAGCCTACATTAAATATTGAAGAACAGTATATATGTAATATGATGTATATATTTAGCAAAATGCCTCTTTCTAGAGTTATTTTCTAGCTGACTATCGAGTTTATGGTCACTGAATGGCTTTTCTGAGGTAAATGTGGTATTACGTGACATGTTCTCAAGCTTTTTTTATTGATGTCTTTCCGCGGTTCAAACACTGATTGAACGATTACATGAGACATGATTCATTTCAGTAAGTTGTACTGTCTCTTTTAACGGTAACACTTTACAATAACAGTACATGAATAACCATGAACTAATACCTAAATTAATAGTTACTTCAACATGAACTCATGATTAGTCAAGATATGAACTAATGAAGAGTGATCCTTAACTACGACAGGAGTCATAGGGATTCATGCATGAAAACAGCAGCCTTAACTATGCGTTAATACATGTTTGATAATTAATGCATTAATTAACATTTAGGGGTAAACTAAATAAATCAGCCTCCATAAGAGTAAACAAGAAGTACTCTGAATTTGAATCAAACGCGATTTAATACTGTCATAATTTACATTGTAATATCATAATCTGCCATCTGCAGCTTTGTGACAAATAATTGCAATGGCACATGATTATTTAGCCATTAATTACATAGATCTGTCTAATCAAATGTGGAAAATAGACTAACTACCACTAATAAATTTAATTTGATCTAAACTGTTTTCTGATTTTTACAGTTAATTTATATTTAGTCATATAGCTAAATAGTCATAGTTTATTCCCGGAACTAAAGTATGTAAGGTTTGTTTCTGGCGGGACACTCATTAGTGGCGCACGCTAGGTGTTCTCTTGGCGCGTTTGTTGTGTTGCTGGCATTTTAAACTAATAAATGTTGACTGCTTTGGTAAGCCGAATTAATAATTAAAGACATATTTACATGTATGTTTTATTGGGGTTTTCAGGAGGTTATGTGCAGTTATTAACTGTATTTGTATTTTTGTCGTTTAAATGTATATGCTTTGATAAACATTAGCTTGTGGATGCGCTCTATTTTAGATGTAAATGTGCCTTATGTGTGTCTTTACAGGTATGTTTATGGCTTGCTTTCAAGTCCATATATGTTTAATTATATAAATAAAAATAAAATACAAATACTTTTTATTTTAGTTTTTTTGTACCGGGGTGTAAAGGAATAAGGATGGCACTCTAGTGTTTATTCATATATTAGTTAATGATGTGTGATATGTGCATCATGTCATGACTTTACTTGAGGGGGCACAATCATAATTAACTCATTATTAACTAAGCACATACTAACATCAACTAATGGTTTGTTAATGTATATTTATGTCATGACTTTACTTGAGGGGGCACAATCATAAATAATAATTCACTGTTAACTACTTACCAAATTCAGCTCATGATTATCATTAACTTGCTTTCAAATGCACTTGTACCAACACAACTATATAAGTACTCAGCCCAGTTAAGTGATGTTGTGTGACTTTTCAAAAAGTCAGAGAATGGAGGTACAGTATGATCACGGCCTGCGTCTGGATGGAGAGTGAACTTCTGAATCTGATCCCAGCAAACACTCCCTGACCTTAGTTCATGTTTCCTGTTTGGTTATTTTTTTGGGAACCGATTCCTCAGGAACTGATGTAAGTCACAGTAGTTTAGTTTGATAGGAAAGAATATCACAAAACAGATTAAGATAAACCTTTTAAGATAAATAGTGTATTTAGTATTTTATATGTTTGATAGGGAGGGTCAGTGAAAATAATTACAAACTAATCCTGTGCCTTTCAGTAATGTTTTTAATGAAGCTGCTGATGTCAGTAGTTTAAATTCTGACAAGAATAAATTGTTTAAATTTATTTCAAAGTCCAAATATGTATTATTCCTTCTTATAGAGACTGTTTGATTTAGTTTACCCTAAATGTTAATTAATGCATTAATTATCAAACATGTATTAACGCATAGTTAAGGCTGCTGTTTTCATGCATGAATCCCTATGACTCCTGTCGTAGTTAAGGATCACTCTTCATTAGTTCATATCTCAACTAATCATGAGTTCATGTTGAAGTAACTATTAACTCAGGTATTAGTTCATGGTTATTCATGTACTGTTATTGTAAAGTGTTACCCTTTTAACATACCTTGTGATGTTAATTTATGTTTATTTTGCGAAATTCGCGCTGTGGAGATGCACTTCGCTTGATCGGAGGCGGCGGCGGCAAGCGATCCGTCACCAAAGAGCGCCAAAACGCTAGCCTATTTATTTATCATTTGAATTTCGTAACACAGTGGACAGAATTTGAGATCTGCATGCATTATGAACTGCATTATATTAATTTAAAGGGTTAGTTCAACCAAAAATGAAAATTCTGTCATCATTCACTTACTTTCTTTTGCTGAAAACAAAAGATGATATTTAGAAGAGGGTCATTAACCTACTGACGTCCAAAGTATTTTTTTTTTCTTTTTTTTTCTCTTCATACTATGGAAATCATTGGAGTCCCATAAACTGTTGGTTACTGACATTCTTAAAAATATCTTCTTCTGAGTTCAGCAGAAGAGAAATTCATACAGGTTTGGAACAACTTAAGGGTGAGTATAGCCTAAATTATGACAGAAATTTCATTTTGGGGTGAACTATCCCTTTAATTTTAACCTTTAATAATAACACCAGCTGACAGAGCTCCCTGTATGTTTACAGCATTAGTTGAGAGATTCTTTCCTAACATGTAGCTACTGTACCTGATATTTATCCAAATTAATCTATATTGAATCAAGATCGGAATCGAATCACAATTGAAATCATGAAATTTGTGTCAAGCAATTGCACCATGTAAGCATTGTAACATGTTGTCACTAAACTTGACTGAAATTCTGTTTAGTTACCAAATGTTTTGACAATCACACTTATTGAAATGCAAGGTTTTTGTGTTTTTGTCTTTTTTTTAAACACAAAACACATAATTCCAATAATTCTCACTCCAAGCTAAACTCAAATTTGGCAGGCTAACAATAAAATGCACAAAAAATTCATAGTCTTGTGTTAAAGGAATGGCTCAAGCATGGCTCTATAGGGACTGGAATATAATGATTTGAACAGTTAGCGACCAACCAGAACACTATGCAACCACCTTTCAATGCCTAAGTAACCACCCAGGCCAACATCAGTAAGTGCCAAGCAATTCCCTAATAACCACCCAGATCATCATAGCATAGCAATGTTCTAAAAGCCACTCAGGACATTTTAGCAATGACCTAGCAACTTCCTGGCAGCCATTTTTTTTTTTTTTTTTCCAGAAAATATGTGCCTTTTTCACACAAAGCTTTGCATTTAAAACAACTTTTGTCTAACTACACAAGTTCTCAAATTTAAAATGTTTCAAGGATTATAATGGAAAAGAAGTAAAAAAAAAAAGACTAATTAAAAAGCTCATCAAGAATTCCCCCCGCCCCCAATTGTTTTCTTACTAGTTGTCAGCTCCAGACTCGTAAAGTGTGCAATACAACAAACCTTTTCCATCTCCTGTTTGAAAGTGACGTAAATCTCTTTGTTTAATAGGCACCTATATAGCAACGTCCTGTCAACCATTTTCTCCAGAACATTTGAAAAATTTGCCTTATTAATTTAACTTATAATAGTCATACAACCAAAGTCTTTGTGAAAGAGAACATTATGTAGGATTAGGAACATTAGACGTTTATTTAAGGGTACTTGAGAAAGTATTACAAATTACACTCAGTAAGCAAGGAATTAATCTTTGAAGTAAACTTTCTTAAAGGAAAAACATAAGCATTTCTGCTTAGCTTTTATTCGGCCCCTTAGCAGAAACTTTCTTCTTTGCAGAACCTTGTTTTTTAGGCTGAGCTTTGGCCTTCGCTTTGGCCTCTTGGGATTTTGGGGCCTTAGGTTTTGTTGGTGGTGCTTTGGCTCCCTGAGATGCAGCTTCAGCTTTCTGATCGTGCTCCTCTTTGAGGGGCTCTTGTATAGGCTGCTCTGGTTCAGGAATCTGAGGTTTAACAGCTTCATCTTTCTGATTGTGTTCCTCTTTGCGGGGCTCCTGTTTGGGCGGCTCTGGTTCAGGAATCTGAGGTTTACCAGCTTCAGCTTTCTGATCGTGCTCCTCTTTGAGGGGCTCTTGTTTAGGCTGCTCTGGTTCAGGAATCTCAGGTTTAACAGCTTCATCTTTCTGATTGTGCCCCTCTTTGAGGGGCTCTTGTTTGGGCGGCTCTGGTTCAGGAATCTCAGGTTTAACAGCTTCATCTTTGTCTTCTTTTTTCATGACAGGCTCTGGCTGAGTGGATTCCTGTTCGACCGTCTCTTCTGCTTTTGTCACCTCTTCCTGGCTTGGTTCCTCTTTGGCAGACTTTTGTTTTCCTGTCTGTTTTTCTGTGATCTCTGGTTGTAGAGGCTCTTGAGGAAGTTTGGATTCCGTCTCAGGTTTGGCGGGTTCAGGATTTGTTGGCTCTAATGGCTTCTCTTCATTTACAGTAACAATCTCAGGTTTGTTTTCTTCTGCGGCAGAGGGTTCCTCTTGTGTTGATTCCAGTTTATCCAATGGTTTGATGGACTCAAGTTGGGGAGCCTCTGTGATCACTGGAATCTCTTGTGCTGACTCCTCTTCCTCGCTATCTGATTCTTCAGCATCATCTGTTATGGGACTCACCAAGGAGGCTGCAAAATCCTGCAGGCGGGTCTGTTCCACTCGCAGCCTCTCCATCTCTGCAGTCAACATGGGGTTGGGAGCCGGGATAGGAAGTTGAACAAGCTCTAGAAGCTCATCTACTTGGGGAATGTCCACCGCAGGTGCCAAGGTCTCCTTTTCTGAATGCCGTATTTCTTTAATCTTGTTGTACAAACCTTTTCTTTCATCCTGCAAGGCTCGGCACAGAGTCTCCAGACGGTCGATTTTTAAAGTGAAGAGCTCAAACTCCTTGGCCTTTTCTGATCTCTGATGGAGTGGAGTTGATCAGTTAGTAAGTGCAAAGCTAACGGTCAAATTCTGACAAGTCGTGTGCGTGAGTTACCTCCTCAATCATTTCAACAAGAGCTTTGTTGCAGCTTTCAAACCGCGTCTTCCATGTGTTTGACTCCTTGTCCAGCTTCTTCATCTTCTTAGTCATCTATTCAAATGGAAATGTGATCAGCATTTTCTAAGAGGTATATGCCTTAAAATAGACAAAGCCATTTAAAGTTGTTCACAGCAAAGAAATCCTATTCCTAGCAAGCATTTTTGCCTAATTGTTCTTGTTAAAAAATCTAAAAATCCCTGAAGCAAGATACATGAAACAACAGCGCATAAATATGCATATTTCCAGACGATGTATCTTTAATGTGAGTGTATTTTGTCTTACTGCACTGGCAGATTTGTTCACTTGTTTTAAGTATATACAAATGAAAAACAAGCAGGGGGAATGACAAAATACTCTTTTAAAGAAACATTCTCTGGAAACAAGTCTTAATATTTTATGCAGTGTTGCTTCTCAAGTAAAATTGTTTCTCTTGTTTTAAGGATTTTTAGATATTTTGTAATTGGAAATGACTAATTAGAACTAAGAAGTCGTTTATTGCATTGTTTTCCTATTAGTTGTCAGCTCCAGACTGTAAATGTGCAACACAACAAACCTTATCCATCTCCTGTTTGAAAGTGACGTAAATCTCATTGCTTTTCGCTAGTGTGTTCTGGAACTCATCAAACTTCTGGGAGTACAACACAAGCTGTAAAAAAAGAGAAAGAATTAGAATTAGCATTCTTCAGAAAAGCTTTGTAAAATAATGCCTAAATCCATGTACAGTAAGAGAAACATGCATGACGAAGAATGTTGACATTTATCCTTAACTTATTTTTCACACTACACTTGAAAAAGACTGGAAAAAGAACAGTCAAGGTTTTCACAGATCTAGAATTCAACAATCCAAATTAGTTCCAAATTTGTTATTTGCTGTGTAAAATTCATTCATTCTTTCATTCATTCAGGCCTAATGTAAAGATGAAATAATTAATCACTGATGTTGCAACTGTACTGTAAAATCGAACAGTTTAATTGTACTTAATAGAAAAAGTTACATGAACTCAAAATTTGATTGTATTGAGCTGAACTTAAACTGAGATGCACCCGATTTCTAGTTCCCCAGCATACTTTGCATCAGTCTGTATAAGGAGAATAAATGTTGAAATTATTGTTATTTTGTGTGTTTTTGATTAATAATTTAAGATTAATATAGGGAGAGATGTGTTCGTGTTTAATGTTCTGTTATGTTGGGATTTACAGGGGTTTCTGTAATGTTGCAGTTTTGTAGGGTTACCACTGTGGTGAAGAGTAGAGCCTGCGGTTAGGTTGATGATGGGCTGCAAAACTTCAAGGCTATATATACTGCATGGTGTTTAACTGTGTACATACAAGTATGTAGTCTCTTTGATAGTTACATTAGCACGCTTGTATGCTGTTGCTTACTATAAATATGATATTTATGCAAACAACCTGTATGAGATAGTTTATTCAATATTTCAATTACATTAAATTAACATACAGTAGTTAACATGTTTGTGTAGTACAAAATAAAAATGTAAAGTTCTACTAACTTAATCTTTGAGTTAGTTTACTTAAATGTTTTGAGGTAATCGGTTCCCACAAATGTTTTGAGTATTCTGAAATTATCTGGTTTTACAGTGTGCACTTTATGCAATATATCTGCATTTAGTCAAGGCAAATGTTCCATTCAAAAAACACAAAGCTTTAAATAAGTGATCATTTACCTTTACTTATCATTCACAACAGCAGTGGTGAATCAATTCATCCAGGTCTTATTTAGTGTTTAGCATGTTAGGCACTTGTGAACTGTAATAATTTACTGACATCATATATTTCTGTTCGTGTTGTCGCAGTAGAGCGGTGAGATGCAGGAAGTCTTCATACAGTCATCACCATAATTAGCTCATCTTTGTGGTGATTCAGAGACAGTAAGATGTTGTCACGTTCATTTCATTACAGAATTAATCAGTATCTGCATGATTTCTCTGTTCAAAATGATAATATTTCTCAAATCATACTGATTTGTGGCACTTTTATGATAAGTCCTTATTCATTGTCATTGCATGAAAAAAGCGACCAATATAATTTCTCCTTTTGCGTTCCACCGAAGAGAGAAAGTCATACAGGTTTGGAATGACATAAGGGTGAGTAAATGATTAATCCAAATTTGCATTTTTTCTTTAAGCACTTAAAAGTTCCTCATAAGCTCTCATGCTTTTCATCAAAATCCATCTGTAATTTATCCATCTCAACTGAAATGCATTCAGACAGTGCATTTAATGCAGTTGTACCTAATGGTTATGCATGAGCACTGTAAATTGCCTTTTAAATATAAATTTTGTGTTTTTGTGGTTTGTCACACAGCTCATGAGAGAAACGCCACAGCTAGAGAAGAGAGTGCGGGATTGTGGGTATAGCCACAGCGGTAGATATTCACCTGGGCCTGCATGACTGTGTGCTGCTCTTTCAGCTCTTTAGCCTGTAGTTTCCACTCTGCAGCCTGAGTGAGTAACTGGTTAAACACAAGACACACACAAAAAGGTGAGACCAAGAACTTGCCATTACCTGTTTCTTCATCTGTAACTCCTGCTCCCTCATTGCGTAGCATTTCTTTGTTTTTTCAATAGCCTCTTTAAGCAACTAACAACATAAATGGTGAGATGTTAACATGTGACATTTTTCAGTTTCATTAAAACATTGTTATAATCAGGGTCCAAAATGAACTTTTTTCTACACTTGAGAAAATTGACCAGATATGGATTTTATACTACAGTTCAATTAACAAGAAGTTAATATTGAGTTACATTTAGGCACAATATTGTCAGTATTGTCTGTTTTTGCTTAATTTCACCAATGAAAATAGTTCCAAAAACAAAGCAGTGTTTCATTACTGAATTAATCCACTGCTTTTAATGAATCGAGTGAGCCAATGATTTCATTGACCCATTCATAACGACAGTCACTTGCTTCGTTCCTGAATGAATCAGCAATTTGAATGAATCGGTTGAATGAACAACTGAATGACTCACTCATTAAGACAATGATTTGCTGCCACCTACTGGTGGTTTTAGTTTCATATTTAGAGTGTAATTTTAATCTTTCATTCACGCCACCTCTGAGCTGCATTAAAGGTGCCGTAGAACGTGTTTTCAAAAAATGTAATATAAGTCTAAGGTGTCCCCTGAATGTGTCCGTGAAGTTTCAGCTCAAAATACCCCATAGATTTTTTTTTTTATTCAATTTTTTAACTGCCTATTTTGGGGCATCATTAAATATGCGGCAATTCAGGCTGCGGCCCCTTTAAATGCTCACGCTCCCCGCCCCCGGAGCTCGCGCTTGCCTTAAACAGCATAAACAAAGTTCACACTGCTAATATAACCCTCAAAATGGATCTCTACAAAGTGTTCGTCATGCAGCGTGTCTAATTGCGTAAGTACAGTGTTTATTTTGATGTTTACATTTGATTCTGAATGAGTTTGATAGTGCTCCATGGCTAAAGCTAACATTACACACTGTTTGAGAGATTTCTAAAGAATGAAGTTGTGTTTATGCATTATACAGACTGCAAGTGTTTAAAAAATGAAATTGTAAAATATAAAATCACCCTCCACAAGCCAATTATTACTTAAATTTGGCACTTGATGATTGTTAATTTTAGACCCTGCTTGTAAATGAATTCATTGTAAGCAAATGCAAATGAATCTGTCTGCTCTTCATTTTACTTGAGGCAAATCTGAAGAGCCAAAACAGGAGATCTGTGTCTGCTTGTCTTACATATTCTTTCTCTCTCTTGTGCTTCTCTTCAGCTTGAGTGAGTAGCATGTTGGCTTCTTCTAGCTTGGCATCAGACACTTTCTGCTGTAGATCTCTGTGTTTGAAGATCTTCTCTAAAGTCTGCATAAAAAACACACAGGGAAGAATATTTATAGGGGACATATCAGATATCCTTAAATCATTTTATTGATTGTAAATATTTTATTTCACCCGTCACTTCTACTTACAACGATAGTAAAGTTTTTTGCATCAAAAGACTGAAACTGCTAAAACTGTTCAGCTTTGTAGAGATCTGAAAAAACTTTTCAAAAGAAGAATGGGTGACTCATTTTAACGTGTTTTTTGTCTGAAACCACTTGCATGTGGAAACCGATTGATATTATCTGAAAGTGAAAACAGGGCATCTATGGAATTTTATAGCCTAGTGTTTGTTTTTCCAGCTTTGTCAGTAAACAGTTCTTAGAAATGAACCCTTATCTGCATCAATCAATGCATACAACATTTTAACAATAAAGAATTCTCTACCATCATCATGATACACCTGATATTCACAACCACAACATATTCCAGGATCAACATCCTTTGTTGTTCTTGGAACAGCTTTCGTTGTAAATCGTTCTTTTACAGCTAAAATCAGAGGGTGGCGATTGGTGGATGTTGTTCCAGGAACATGTTCTTGTTTAAATCACATTGAGCATGATGCACCTTCCTCATGAGATGTGTGTCTCTACTTCAGCCAGCAGAGGGCAGTAGAGACACACAGCACAATTTGATCTGGAGTCATTTAAATTCTTGCCTGAAAGACAGGGTCTGTTTTAGCCCAACACACAGCTGTGTGCGAGCACTCTCTGTGGTACCCATCAGGATGACAGATTGAGCTTAACTTCCCCTCACATCACGCTTGTCATTCCACAGGCCGATCCTCATGTGATTAGATACAGAATACAAGAGTGTTCTACAAGGAGCAATATATTCACTGTCAAACTGGGTGTGAATCACTAAGTCAAAGTAAAAAAATTCAAGATTCTGCTGTGCATATCGCAGGTTTAGAAAGTGTGAAGATGTAGTTTCCTCTGCCATGTGAAATTAGTGATTCAGGTAGTCAGGCATAATATTTTTTATTTCTTATGCATATGTTGTGATTATTTTAATTCCTTTTCTATGTAAATCAATTTGAATTACCATTGTGTATGGAATGTGCTTTATAAATAAACTTGCCTAGCTCTTGCAGACTCGAGCTCTAAAAGATGCACACATTTGTTATGCATAGTGACTGTAAAGATTGCTCATTTATAATGTTACAAAATATTTTTTTTTATTATTATTTCAAATAAATGCTGTTCTTTTGAACTTCATTCATCAAAGTATCCTGGAAAAAATGTATCACAAAAATTTTAAACAGGAAAAACTGTTTTCAACATTGATAATATTAAGCAACTATTGAGCATCAATAATAATTTATGATAATTCAGCACCAAATCAGAATGATTTCTGAAGGATCACGTGACACTGAAGACTGGAGTAATGATGCTGATTTCAAATTCAGTTTTGCCATCATAGGAATAAGTTACATTTTTAAAATATATTAAAATAGACAATTTGAAATTGTAATAATATTTCACAATATTGCTGTTTTCTATTGTAATTTTGATCTAAAAAAAAAAATGCAGCCTTGGTGAGCATAAGAAACTTCTTATGTCATTACAAAATGTTAATTATGACACACTTTTAACCAGTGCAGTGCTGAGTTTGAAATAACTTTGGAATCCCAGTAAAGGCTCCATTAAAGTTTTCAGATAGACCAGAACAAAATCCAATCAGATGCATTTTAAAATGTATTACAATCACTTATGGTGCACACATACTTGTAGCAAAATCTAATCTCGACTATGCCTTGGGGTGCAGCTTTAAATGGATTTGTGGCTGAATCGCTTTGACAGATGTGTTAGATATTGGGGTGTTTGAAATGGTCAATTCATTTGGTTGGCTTCCGCTTTACACTGGCTGCACAGGTCTTCAGTTTGCTTCACACCACAAGCACTTATTTATTTTTGGGCCCATATTAACAGGTTACAGTATTCACACTGCCTGTGTAAACAGCACAGTGATGTGCAGCAGCAGAAGTGTAGCTGAAAACAAGCTCTGTTATACAGCAGTAACACAGTTTGAAAGGTGAACCTGTTGTCACGTTTGTTTTGTGGATTTAATGCATTTCCGGTCTAGATTTTATGTGTACAGATTTGTATAGTCTTGTGTGTTGATTTCTGTCTGTACCTCCTCTCTCCGCTCATACTGCTCTATGATGGTCTTGAGTTTGCTGGCCAGCTCGCTGTTCTCTTGGCACAGCTTGTTGTTGCGGTTACTGTGCTGCTCGATCTGACTCTGAATGTCCACCAGCGTGCTCTGGAAATGAGCGGTGATCTCCTTCCGCTTCATTTCATCCTCCCGCATCCTTTGCAGACTTTCCTCCTGCAGGGAGAAAGAGAGACGGAAATATGTGGGAAACCTGGGAATATGTAGCCTTAAGTGATGAAAGCAATCTAGATGTAGTGTGAGATTCGCAAATTATGTACTGTGTTTGATAGCATTCTGTGGTGGAAATTACATTATAAACATTTGTGGATTAAAATGGTTGACTCGTATTAAGGCTTGTCTCATGGTTGGCATTATATGTAGCTTAAAGGGTTAGTTCACCCAAAAATGAAAATGATGTCATTTATTACTTACCCTCATGCCGTTCCACACTTGTGAGACCTTCGTTAATCTTTGGAACACAAATGAAGATATTTTAGTTGAAATCCGATGGCTCCGTGAGGCCTGCATAGGGAGCAATGGACACTTCCTCTCTCAAGATCCATAAAGGTACTAAAAACATATTTAAATCAGTTCATGTGAGTTCAGTGGTTCAATATTAATATTTTAAAACGACGAGAATATTTTTGGTATGCCAAAAAAACTAAATAACGGCTTATTTAGTGATGGCTGATTTCAAAACACTGCTTCAGGAAGCATCGGAGCATAATGAATCAGTGTATCGAATCATGATTCAGATCACGTGTCAAACTGCCAGCCATCATTAAATAAGTCATTATTTTGTTTTTTCGGCACACCAAAAATATTCTCGGCACTTTATAATATTAATATTGAACCACTGTACTCACATGAACTGATTTAAATATGTTTTTAGTACCTTTATGGATCTTGAGAGAGGAAATGTCATTGCTCCCTATGCAGGCCTCACGGAGCCATCGGATTTCAACTATAATATCTTAATTTGTTTTTCCGAAGATAAATGAAGGTCTTACGGGTGTGGAACGGCATGAGGGCGAGTAATAAATTACATCATTTTCATTTTTGGGTGAACTAACTCTTTAAATACATACAATTAAGTAATATTTTGTAATATTTGAGATCATGATTGGAAATGACAAAAAGGCAATATTTACCTTGACATCTGTTGTTGTTTGTTTTCTTCACTCATAAAATTGCATATTTTATTTTAATCATGTTCTTCACTTACAGGGTTGTCATTAACTGAAACTGAAATATTTTTGTTAAACCTGAAATAATATAAATATTACATGAAAAACCTCAACTTAAAAAACTAACTGAAATAAAGTTAAAGTTGGAGTACTATAATTATTAAAACTGATATAAAATTGAATTAAAACTAAACAGAAATATTAAAAAACTAATACAAATGACAAATAAATTGTGAAATAAATAATAAATTACAAAAAAAAAATGAAAACTGAAAGTTGAAATTACATTACAACTAATGGACATGCATTAAAAATGTACATACATGTACATTTTCATTATTTATTGTGTGAAAATTATTGATACATGCGGTACATGTTTATTTCAATAATTAAAAACATAATAATATAATATAATATAATATAATATAATATAATATAATATAATATAATATAATATAATATAATATAATGTTCTAATATTTCCACGATGGAATTTTATATTTTCATATTAGCATAGATTAAAAGATTAACATCTATTAACATTAACATCTATATAAAAGGCATTTGAGAATTAGTAAATATATAAATATATAGTAAATATATAAAATAAATATATTAAAAAAAATCAAAACATTAAAAATGTGTGATTTAAATGTATTATTTTTAATAAAAGTGAATAAGGAACAACCTTTGTAAATGGCTTTTACCACATTATTTGATTGATATAGTCAAGAATGAAAGGAAATTGAAGTGATAGAGGGAATCGACATGTTATAGGCTGGACTTGAACCTGAGAGGCCCACATGAGCACCATAGCTCAATATATTCAAAGCAGGTGCAATATATTCAACTGCTACTCCACTGTACCAACAAAAAAGGTCATCTTTTAACTGCACTTTACCTTACAAGGGCTGAGTGGTGAAGAATAATCTTCACCACTCAGTTAACATTAATAATCAAATGGTGTTAATGACATATCATGCTCTATAATATCTAGATTTGTGGAACAAGATAAACAATATAATCTTTTCCTAGTATCTCGGATTGAACATGTGAAGGCTAAACAGGTCTGCCATCCCATGTGTGCGCTCTATAAACATGAGCTCCTGTTTCAGAGAAGCCTGACTCAGCTAATCGTAAGGAATCCAAGCATGGAACGTTCCTCTCAAGGGCTGAAGCTGTTTGCTTGCCTGTGTTTACACATGGCATGAGTCTCAAGCTCCCATCTGGGAAAGGTGAAGCTGTTCTACCACTACGCAAGCTCATAAGGGAGATGAATCATACTCGCATTAGCACAAGGGAAATGACCCCAGATTAAATCTAATTTACCATCATCATAGCTGAGAGTCGCACCTACACACAGGGCTTAGATGTTCTGCTCTGACCTGCTCATTAATGGCTTCTATGATACTTGAATAAAATTGATTGGGGAGTGAACAAGGTCAAAGCCAGCCTCTAGGGAGGGATAGCATCAACTTCCAAAGACATGCAGAGTTCATAGTAGTGCAAGAGTTTAATATCTTCAATGCCCAGAGGAGAAAACAACAACAACACAAACATAATTAGAAAAAGTCACCTTACTATGGAAGCTGGTTTCTGCCACAGAATTAAAAATAAATAAATAAATAAAAAGTATTTGTGAATTTCTATGAATTCAGAATTGTGAGATATAAACTGCAAGAGAAAAACCAAATTGTCCCTCACTGCCTCGTTTTCATTCCTGCCAAAAATATGGCGCTACCCTATAAGGCCCGTTCACACTAAGAACGATAACTATAGCTAATGATAACTATAGCTAATGATAACTGTATTTGCGTCCACACCAACAACGAATGATAAAGGTTTATTCTAAGCTCACGTGATGCAGTTTCAAAGTATCTAATGTTACATTTTGCTGTTATTGTTGCATTTACAAGGCTTTAACCAGCAGATGTCCTCAGCATGCTATGTTTCGAATGAATAGCTAGTGTAATCGATCTAATCTAACAGTGAATTTAGCTGACGAAGTGGAATAAAAACAACACCTTGTCTTTTTCAGTTTACACTTTAAAGGAAACTAGCGCTGGATACCGGAGGTCATTTTATTTTACATAGTTTGCTAGCCTGGCAAAATAATCTCTTCGTTAATACTTCTCACTATTTATTTTGAGGGTATGACCGATTGTTTTCCACATAGTCATTTTCTTTAAAGTATCCTTGAAAAGGGTGTTTGAATTGTCAAACAGTGGTGGGTTTTTCTGGACCTCAGCGATTAACTTCTCCACAATGTCGTCTGCCATTTTAAATGTGCGAGCCGTTAAATTAGAACGGATTCTGATTGGCTGTCAGTGTTTTATCGTTCAACAGCTGGGAAAAAAAATCGCTCTGAAAGTGATCCCAACGATATCTTTTCTCTATCGTTATCGTTATAGCTGTGATATGTTCTCTGCTATTCGTTTATATTTAGAACGATTTTTAGAACTATTTATCTTTATCTTTATTGTTCTTGGTGTGAATAGGCCTTACGGTCTATATGATTTATAACTTGCAATTGAGGATTATAAACTCACAATTGTGAGGAAAAAAATATCAGAATTGTGTGATTTCTAAAAGAAAAAAAGAGAAGAAACCACAGACAGAAACCGCTCCCTTTTCTTACAAAGTCCTCCAGCACCTGTTCATTGAATAGTGCAAATAGACTGGAATCAGTTGCTGAACTGCAAAGAGAAAATGGCTCCAGGTGTTTTGCACAAGATTCATAACATCTTTCATATTACGTAAACATACATTACGTAAACTGAACAGAGGTGAAGTTGTCTCTTGGAAGGCTACATAATTGTTTGGCAGAGTGAAAAAGCATGCGTGGACCACTATATCTGACAACTGGAACATTTCATGTGCTGAATAACTATGTATAAATATGAATAAATAAATATGAATAAATGGAAGCTCAGCTGAGAGAGGCCTTCACAAATCAGGTTGTAGCTCTTTATATTCTTAACCGTTTACATTAGGAAGAAAAGACTAAAGAGAAGAAACTCTTGAATAAAGTCATTATTTTTGTCTTGTTTTTGCACACAAAACGTATTCTCACCGCTTAATAACATGAAGGTTGAACCACTGTAGTCACATGGACTATTTTAACAATGTCTTTACTACCTTTCTGGACCTTAAATGTGGTAATTACATTGCTTTCACTTGGGGATCAGAAACATCTCTGATTAAATTTTTCCGAAGATGAATGAAAGTCTTACAGATGTGGAACAACATGAGGTAATGAGTAATTAATAACAGAAATTTATTTTTCCGGTGAACTAACCGTTTAAACGTAACCAGACAGTTGACGGCACCCATTGATTTCCATAGTAGAAAAAAAAATACTATGGAAGTCAATAGTGCCGACAACTGTATGATTACCAACATTCTTTAAAATATATTCTTTTGTGTTCAACAGAAGAAAGAAACTCTTACAACATGAGGGTGGGTAAATAATGACATTTTTGGGTGAACTATCCCTTTAACCAATGAAATTAGCTGCAGGGCGGGATTTCATTAGTGGAATTGAAGGTGTCAGAATAAACACAAAACACATGTTATCATTGTCATGTGGTGAATCTGGCCAGCTGTGTCGTCATCAGTTGCTCTCGACTAATTGCTCTTGTCGTACTTTGTTGCCTTACGTCACAGTCACATGGCGTCGGCGCTGTCTCAAGTCAGACTAAATTTCTAACTGGCATGCACTGCTTCAAGTCAGACATCGATCGGTCTGCGCAGCACTGCATGTAGTCGAACAAGCCTGTTGACTCTTATAAAACAGCTCTTTTTAGTGAATCACATGATCTCAACATGTAATCTCAACTGCTCCATGTAAAATAAAATCACTTTTATTAGCCTACTAATATATGACTGGAGTCAAGTGTACACTCTGAAAAATGCTGGGTTAAAAACAACCCAAGTTGGGTTGAAAATGGACAAACCCAGCGATTGGGTTGTTTTAACCCAACGGTTGGGTTAAATGTTTGCCCAACCTGCTCGGTAGTTTTATTTAAATCATCTATAATTTAAAAGTTGCTATATGGCTAGCTTAAAATGAACCCAAAATAGTTGGGAAATTAAAAACCAGATGCAATTAGAGACAACAATAATAGACAAAAGGTGAATGTTTATTATTAAGCTTTAATGTTTTATTAATATAAATTGAATAGTTTAATAGTTTATTAATATACATGTATTAATAAGCAATTTAATAAATGTTTATTGTTTAATAATTATTCATTGAACATTAATAAATGTTCATTTCCAACATACTTTGGGTTAATTTTAATTAAGCAATACAGTAATTTTTAAACAATAGTTGAGTTAAATAAAACTACCTAGCAGGTTGGGCAAACATTTAACCCTACCGCTGGGTTAAAACAACCCAATTGCTGGGTTTGTCCATTTTCAACCCAACTTGGGTTGTTTTTAACCCAGCATTTTTTAGAGTGTATATCAATTTATGTATTTTTTATAAAAGTACTATTAATTTAAATAAATATCTTTTTAAGGAGTTGCACTAAATCTATTATTCCGAATTCAGCAGATTTCTCCTAAAAAATATCTTTTGTCTTGGGAATTAGATGTAGTCTCTAGCACCAACAATACTGTAGAACAGGAGGCCATGGCCTTTGCAGTGTGATCTGAGCCAGTGAGACATTCTCTTTGACTTTTGATTTATAAAAGAAGGGCAAATGCCACTGAAGCTCAGTAACACTATCCCTCTTGTCATAGTGACCTGTCAGCAGTGCTTTGAGTCTGAGAAGTCTGTGTCTGATCGAGGCAGAGACACAAAGCCACTGCAGTAACGTCCCACTGGGCTCAAAGACACCGTTTCCTCAGAAGGAAGTTGAGTCGACTCAATCTCAGCAATCAAAACACTGAGTGACAAGATAACAGAACAACAAGTCAAGCTCATCAGTCACCAACATGAAGTCAAACAAGAAGTTGCTATAAGTTCTGTTATTGTGGTGTTATCTATTTCAGATGAAATCACTCCTGAATTGCGCATAAAAAGCTTTTTTAGTTTAGGAATGGAAAAATGGCAAAATGACCCCCAAAATACAGTATTATCTAAAATAAATATGAGACAATTGAATGATAATATTTTTGTTTTAAAGGTGCCCCCGAATGAAAAATTGAATTTGTCTTGGCATAGTTAAATAACAAGAGTTCAGTACATGGAAATGACATACAGTGAGTCTCAAACTCCATTGTTTCCTCCTTCTTATATAAATCTCATTTGTTTAAAAGACCTTCGAAGAACAGGCGAATCTCAACATAACACCGACTGTTACGTAACAGTCAATATTTGCATATGCCAGCCCATGTTCCCAACATTATGAAAGGAATTACACAAGGGCAGCCAGTATTAACGTCTGGATCTGTGCACAGCTGAATCATCAGACTAGGTAAGCAAGCAAGGACAACAGCGAAAAATGGCAGATGGAGCAATAATAACTGACATGATTCATGATTACATGATATTTTTAGTAATATTTGTAAATTGTCTTTCTAAATGTTTCGTTAGCATGTTGCTAATGTACTGTTGAATGTGGTTAAAGTTACCATCGTTTCTTACTGTATTCACGGAGACAAGAGAGCCGCTATTTTCATTTTTAAACACCTGCAGTCTGTATAATTCATAAACACAACTTCATTCTTTATAAATCTCTCCAACAGTGTAGCATTAGCCGTTAGCCATGGATCAAAGCCTCAAATTCATTCAGAATCAATGTAAACAATATAACAGTATACAATACTCACATAATCCGACGCATGCATGACGAACACTTTGTAAAGATCCATTTGAGGGTTATATTAGCTGTGTAAACTTTGTTTATGCACTTTTCAAGGCAAGCGCGCGCTCCGTGGGTGGAGAGCACGAGATTTAAAGGGGCCGCACAGCATAAATCAGCTCATATATAATGATGCCCCAAAATAGTCAGTTAAAAAAATTAATTTAAAAAAATATATGGGGTATTTTGAGCTGAAACTTCACAGACACATTCAGGGGACACCTTAGACTTATATTACATCTTGTAAAAAAACGTTCGATGGCACCTTTAAAAATTCAACAGTGGGCTTTTGTGTTCAACAAATTCACACAGCACTGCGTATTCAATAAAATAAAAAAAATCAAAGAAAAATATTAAATAAATAATTTAATGTTTATGAAAGAAGCTCCTTATGTTCACCAAGGCTGCATTTATTTGATCAAAAATACAGTAAAACTGTATTAAAAAAAGTGAAATATTACAATTTAAAATAACTGTTTTCTGTTTTAATATATTTTAAAATGCAATTACTGTGACATCAAAGCTGAAGTGAAGTCTTTAGTGTCACATGATCACTCAGAAATAATTCGATTATGCTGATTTGGTGCTCAAGAGAGATTTCTTGAAAAGAGTTGTGTTGCTTAGTATTTTGTGAAAACAGTGACACATTTTTGTCAGTATACTTCTTTTGAAGTTCAACATTTATTTAAAATAGAAATCTTTTGTAAGATTATAAATGTCTTAACTGTCACTTTTGATCAATTTAATGCATCCTTGCTATAAAACTAGCAATTAAAAAATAAATAAATAAATCACACTGACCCTGAAATCTTTTAATGGTTTATGGAAATATACATGTTTATTATTTCTAAAAGAAGTAATGTTTGTTTCTTATCATATATAGTTTATTTAATTTGTTTCTTTTCATAATCTAAATGCAATTCATTTCCCTGCCTCAGAAACAACTTAAGATGATTAAGCTGCATTTTAAGGCTGGGAAAAATAGTAATACCAATGTAACAGCCTAACTTTCCTTCAAAACTTAGATTTCTTAAGGTGTCAGTAGATAGTGTTCTCACCTTCAGTGTCCTGTTATGTCTCTGAAGCTCCCTGCAGAGCATCTCAAGCTTGCTGCGGGCCAGGATGGCACGACTGTGCTCAAACTGAAGCTGATCTCTCTGTTTGACCAGAAGTCCCTGTTTCTGCTGAAGCTGCTCCAGCTGTTTCTTCTCAGTCCTGTGTTCCTCCACCTGCCCAATATGCACAAAACACACACAGGTGTGATCCATGCATCACCTTATGCACCACATTAACACCTCTGACAAGCTGCTTTAAATAATGTCTGTCTGTCTGGGGTTTTTATTTTTTGGAATGACAGGATACCGACTTTTCAGTTTTCCCACACCCAAAGATTGTATAGCTCTGGTATTGTCAGAACTGGGAGAATTACTTGTAGTCTTCTGTTATGCATTCTGCTTTATGTGACCCTGCCGTTATCTCGGTGTTCTGAAATTGAAGAGAGTGTTGTGGCTTTCTTGTGTGGCATATGGCCTTGTGTTCAGACTTGCTTATTCAGCCCGGGGCACTGAATATTTAGGTCATTGCAGTATCAGTTGAACCACTCTTAACATCACACCAGGAGTTCTTTTATTTCCTCTCTGTGTCCGTCTGGTTTGTGTTCTGTTTGTTTCCTCTTAACTGTCCTCTATGCATTGTTGTTGCCTGTGGTGAAAACTGTTCAGAGAGTGCCACTCTCTCTTAGGTCTGGATACTCACCAGCTCAGTGTATTTCTTCAACACTATTTCCACTTTCTCTTCTGGTGAGCCGAGCTTGTTTAGACTTTGCAATAAGGATGCGGCCTCTTTACCTACGAGACAAGCGTTTTCCGTTCAGATCAGAGAATGAAAAGATAAAGGAGATGAGCAGAAACACACAAGGGAGAGTTCTGCACGCAAGCTTCAAAATAAATCAATGGCAGAAGTGGTGAAATCACAGCGTGATCATTTTTAGTACGAAAAAAAGGTTGAGAAAAGCAAACAAGACTCAAGAGATAATACACAGCCTTTTAAAGGGATAGTTTATCCAAAAATGAAAATTCTGTCATTAGGTTATTCATTCATTCTCGTGTTGTTCCTAACCTGTATGATTTTATTTTTTTCTATAGAAAGCTTCAAAATGACAAAAACGTCATTAAAGCACTGTTAAACTAGCTAACAAAAATATGTTCTAAGAACATTTTGCTACTGTTCACGTTTCCGAATGTTCTCTGAACCGTCAAAACGTCTGGTTTATTAAAGGGTTAGTTCACCCAAAAATGAAATTTCTGTCATTAAGTACATGACCTTCATTCATCTTCGGAACACAAATTAAGATATTTGTTGATGAAATCTAAGCGCTTTCTGACCTCCCTATACACAGCAATGTCGTAACAACCAATTTCGAGGCCCAGAAAGATAGTAAACTAAAAAAAGATAGTGTGACTACAGTGGTTCAACCTTATTGTTTTGAAGTGACAAGAATACTTCTTGTGTGCAAAAACAAAACAAAAATAATGACTTTATTCAATAATTTCTTCTCTTGAGTATGGGGTTTGGGACCCTGGCCCTCGCAGCACCTCACCTTGATAGACTGTTGCAACATGACGCTGACGGGGGTCTATCCTATCCCATGGCCATGAGGGGTGTCAGAGGCAGCTTTATAAAACCTTATTATTAATAGCTGTATCAATATTTCCATTATTATTATTATTATTATTATTATTATTGCTATTATAATTACTACTATTATCTTTACTATCAATGGCTGTATCATTATTATTATTATTATTATTATTGCTATTACTACTGCTACTATTAACTTTATTGAAAAGAAAAAAAAAAGAAAACACCTGCTCAATGTCATTCTCAACAAACACATTTGTTCAATAAATCTATTTCCTTTAAAAAATAAAAAAAATAAAAAAAAAATAAAATAAAAAATAATTTCTTCTCTTCCCCGTCAATCTCCTAAACTGTTCACGTTGTAAACACAGTGCAGTGCTTCCACGTTCTACGTCAGAATGACAGCTCATTATTGGCCGACGCTGTACACATGAGCAGCAAGACACATGCGTGTGCTGCTGACGCAGGAGCTGGCCAATAACGAGCCGGCATTCTGACATATAACTTGGAAGCGCTGCACTGTGTTTACAACGATGTCTTTACTACCTTTCTGGGCCTTAAAAATGATGGTGCTGTCTATAGGGAGGTCAGAAAGCTCTCAGATTTCATCATTTGTTTTTCAAAATGAACGAAGGTCTTACAGGTTTGGAACGGCATGAAAATGAGTAATCAATAACAGAAATTTCATTTTTGGGTGAACTAACCCTTTAAAAGTTTTAAAACCTTTTTTTTTTTTGTTAATGCAAACATTAAGGGTACATTCCTTTTTATAATTTTACAAATATTTTGGTAATGTTACTTTTGAATGTTCTCTGAACATTCTAAAACAAGTAGTAACATTTTAAAAAAATGTTAAACGAACATCCAGAATACTTAAGGAAAAAAGTTCTGTGAACAATGTATAAAACGTTTTTTGTGAACATTATTAAAGACAAGATAACTTTGAATGAACATTCTATTAACATTATTGTAAGAACGTTTCTTCATAACTTTGAGAGAACTTTGCCGCAATGTAGGCCAAAGTTCTGAGAACATTCCCTGTTTTAGCTGGGAAATTGGTTCAAATAAGCTTTGTGTACGCATACTAAAATGTTAAGTTTTATTCACTGATCGTTGAATGAGTTATTGATCCAGTTCACAAAACTAAAATAAGGCTGGTCCAGTTCACTGTTCACTGACTCACTGAATGACTCAGTTGCAATGGCTACAAGCTCAATTGATCTTTGAACATTCTCACACCAAACTATTTATACTTCAGAAGAACTGAAATATAGAGCATGAGTCATAAGGACCAATTGTTTATATTTTATTATACATTTATGGTACTTATGTGTTCTTTTTGAATCTTGAAAGCTTCTGCACTTGTTCATTGTAACTGAATTGAAATGAGTGACCAGTACAGTATACTGTACGTTATTCAAATTTTCCACAGGTTGGAACAACATGAGGTTGAGTTAATAATGACAGAATTTTCATTCTTGTGTAAAAATGTTCCTTTAAGCCCAAGAGTGTGGCAGAAAATTAAGTCAAGCACGTGTGTCTGTCAGTATTTTGATGGTGAAGTGGGCTTGTGAGGACCCTTTTCTTGAGAATGGAAATTTTCCAAACAGTTGATTACTGCACTCATGGCACTTGATCATCCTGCTGATATAAAAACCCAATCACTGTTTATGGCTCCATCTGTGTGATTGAGAGATGCTGCATATGACATTATTTTTCAAACATAAAACAGTAATCAGTAATCGCACTGTAATCTCTGCTATGTGGGTCATTCTACAAAATGGATGCCATTTGTGTCACTTGTTCAAATGTTTAGAGTCAGTACAATTTTTTAAAAGAAATTAATACTTTAATTTAGCAAGGCTGTATTAAACTGATCGAAATTGACAGTAAAGACTTTATTTCTATTATCTAGTTAAATCTACTGACCCCAAACTTTTGAATGGTAGCGCGTATAAAGTTTATCTAAAGAGATAGTTCACCCAAAAATGAAAATTCTGTCATCATTTACTCACCCTCATGTCGTTCCACACAACCTGATCTCACGGCAATTTGTATGTATTTTAAGAGGTGTCTAATTTGTACAACCTGAATCATTGTTTGTTAAATCGTACGTATTTTACAAGTTGCCAAATTCGTATGAATTTGTGCGAATGACCTACCTCTAACCTCATACGAATTAGCCACCTCGTAAAATACGTAAGAATTGGTCATCAGATAGCATTGTTCCACACCCGTAAGACTTTCGTTCATCTTCGGAACACACAGGAAGATATTTTTAATGAATGTCTGTCCCTCCATTGACAGTCTATACAACTACCAATTTGAAGCTACAAAATGTTCATGAAGAGATCATGAAACTAATTCATATGAATCAAGATGTTATAAAGTGATCATGTCTCTTCAAAAAATATGGACTAAACCACTCAGTTCATATAAATTAGTTTTACGATCTTTATAAACATTTTTGAAGCATCAAAGTGGTAATTGCATGGACAGATGGAGGGACAGATTTTATTACAAATATCTTTTTCTGATATATGTGTTCCGAAGATAAACGAAAGTCTTACGGGAATGGAAGGACATTAGGGTGAGTAAATGATGACAGAATTTTCATTTTTGGATGAACTAAGCCTTTAATGTGTTATTAAAAACATTTTTCTATAGACTTTTGTTTGTTTGTTTGTTTTTTCTTTTTTCTTTCATTATGAGGATGGCATTTTTTGATGCTGATCAAATGGCAATTCTCGTTGTGAGGTTTAGTCTTTTAGTTTGTCTGTTTAATCTCAAAACGTTTCCACTGTTTGTCAAACTAACAGAAGAAGTGCAGATTCCTCACCCAGGCCCTTGAGGAGTTTCTTATCAGCTTTCTGCTCCTTCTCTGGGCTGGCAGCAGCTTCTTTGGGCTCTGCCTCTTCATCAGCCTTCACCTCCTCTTGCTTTTTCTCCTCAGACTCCAGGATAGAGATCTGCTCCTGCATCAGACTGGATGCTGCTCCATATGTGTTGATTATATCCTCTAGCTGCCTGCTGAAGTCCTCCATGGGGTCCACTAACTGCTCCTCACTGCCATCGACTTGTTCATTGGCGCTCTCAGAGGTCTGGTCACTACCCTCCATCATCTTCTGCAAAAAATCAAGTTAAATATATCATAAAAGTGCTTCATAAGAAAGCAGATTGATTAGCAGAGGTAGAACAGCCAATTCCTTGATTACACTCTTGGCTTGATGCTGAAATGAGACTGTTGAAATTAATGAGAAGTGATTATGCATTACTTGTAGAGAGGTTTGATATGACTCCCTGAAATCACCAGCCACTAAACTGAAGACGGATGGCTTTTGGCCAGTCTGTGGTATGTTTGCATAAATAGAAGGAATATGTGTTTGAAATGCATGAGGTTGTTTGTAAGAAATGTGAATTCAAATTTGGGCAAATGAAAGAACATTTGATTAATGTATTTGCCTGAGGCAGAAACAATCCTAATAACAGAGAAGTGTCTTAAAACTGAAAACTTAAAACTGAGAATTGGAAATAACTGGAGGGAAATGTAATTTGTCTGTACAATAATGATGGCCAATTTAATTAGTTCTATGTATTCATTTTGTTTATTTTTAAATCATTTATTTATTTTGTGTAGCCTACTATGTAATGATACTGTTTTATACAGAGATTTTATTAATATACACTATACATAAGTTTGGGGTTGGACGGTCTCTCTTATGCTCACCAAGGATGCATTTATTTGATCAATATACAATAAAAACAGTAATATTGTTATTACCATATTATTACTATTCAAAACATATTTTTTCTATTTTAATATATTTTACAAATGTGATTTATTCTTATAATGTCAAAGCTGAATTTTCAGCAGCCATTATGCCAGTTGTCAGTGTCACATGATCTTGTCAAAATCATTATATTAAAATCTGGTGCTCAAGAATTATTTCTTATTATTATCAATGTTGAAACAGTTGTGCTGTTTAATATTTTTGTGGAAACACTTTTTCTTCCTTGCTAAAAAAAAATTACTTTTTTTTTTTTTTTTTAACAAAGCAGCTGATATGCCATAGAAACTAGTGGGCTGCCGACTCACTTTGACCCCAAAATGGCGGAAACGCAGGGCCGCTGCTGGGCGCCGGTGTTGCAATGGAACATAGGCTGTTTCTCAATTCCAAGAACGCAGAGAACGGACTTGCGTTCTCGTGGAGTCCGGTCTTGCCAGGCGACCTTGAAAGAACGATCTCGGAAGGACGCGAGGACAGAGAACGCATCATTTGAGAATTGAGATGTGCTGCGATCTTGTTGCTCAACTGACCAACTGACCGTCCCAGCATATTATAAGTGGCTAATGCACAGTAAATACAACATAACATCACAAACAAATGTCATAACCTGTTCAAAAAAAAAAAAAATCATATAATTATAGACATTGTTTTCAAATTATCTTTTTATTTCACCGCGTGTATTTATGAAAATGAGTAGCCTTTGGCTGTCATGCTTTGTCAATGTTAAGATTATTTTTTATATGTCAATAAAAATACTGCAGGCTTTCTGTTATCATTTTATTAAAATTAAGCAAAACAAACGGTTTACTTTCACGAGCCGTCACGTTTGCGAGCTTGTAGCTGGAATCTCACGAGAACTTCAAAGCAGGCTTCCGTACGTCGACCGCCGCAGCGTCTTCTGGGATTTTTAACGGTTCGATTGCCTCAAGTTTGCATTCGATGCATCCTCGATATCAAGAACACATCCGGGTACTTTCATGCGTCCTCCGTTCTTGCGTTCTTGAGTATTGTGCTGCGTTCCAATTCGCCTACTTATACTACGCCCTAAAAGTATGTACTCTTTCTGTGAACAAAAAGTACTTACTTTTGAGTGTGTAGCAAAAGAGTAGACAAGCTTTGGGACATACTAACACGTCATACAATCGCGTCAATTCTCTCTGTCGCATCCTGTCACCGTAAACTGGCCTGTCAATCATCTTACATCCTCCACATTTCATTTAGTTCATTTCCTACCGTATCGGAGAGAAATGCAGCACGTTGATCTGCAGTCGCGGGTCTTTCATGTGGAGAACTGTCCTCATATTTATGCATAATGATGCATTTAAAAGTTAATGGCCATTCGGATCTTTATAAAAGTCCACATTGGTATTTGCAGATGAAAAATAACACGGGTAACATTAAATATATATTTTCTATCAGGTTAAAATGATTATTAGTCACTCAAATCTCTCAGGGTCGATCGCGCGTATCCGCCATGTTTTGTAGTTTTTTAACACTTTTTACTCGTGTTTGTAGTTCTGAACTGAATCCTCGTCCAATGCGCAATGGGTTGTGGGCAATATTAGCCTTTATAGTGTGCACGGATCCACACTTCGAAAATCTACCGGAAATAGTAGACCATCCGGGGACTTTTGGCATACTCTTTTCAACATACTATGCTTTGGGACACACTTATTTTAATCTCACATACTATTTAGGATGGATAGTATGGACATTGGAACGCAGGGTTGGAATGAACTTCGACGGTTGATGATGACGTAAAGCAAGAACACAAGGACGCAAGATCGCTGAAGAACGCATATTGAGAAACAGCCATAGATTTAGCCTACACTAGATGTCGCCTTGGCTACGGCAGTTCATTGGAACGAATGCGTCAATAGAGCTGCCATCTTGGAACAGGGGAGCCCCTCCTCTTTAATGCATCAGAGTCAATGTAGGCAAAGGTCTAACGGAAATAAAATCACCATAAATCGTCATGAATGTGATTTTCTAGGGTTTTTTTTTGGTTCGTTCCAACGGTCAGACATGTATTTATCATTGAGTCCAGAGAAAATGTAAGGTTTTGATATTAAGATAGTCTACTTTTTAAAAATATAATGCATAGTGCTAAGTTTATTAGTCACATTCTTCCACTTGAGTAAACTTCGAATGAACCATCGCTACTTACATATAATTATTAAAGAATAAAACAGAAAAACAACATGAAAATCACCAAACTTGGGGAGATCTAGAACAAGAATCAGGTGGAGTTTGTAGAAAACAATTTGATTTCATATTTTTATGAATTTTTAAAATATGTCTGTAGGTAGTCTATTACTTTGACATATAATTATTAAAGAATAAAACAGTAAAACAACATGATATTCACCACAGTGCAGGTACTTAATTGGGAACATGTATAACAAGAATCAGGTGAAGTTTGCAGTAAACAGTTTCATATTATTTATTTTTTAAGAATTTGAAAAATATTTCTTCCGACACTTAAAACCTACCACACAACCTCATGTAGAGGCCAATACATTTTAAGCATAGATGGCGTGACCGTATACAGGCCGCGGAGCACGAGGGTATAGCCGTGGCAGGTCGACTGACAGACACGTTTATCCATGGCAGGTCGAGTGACGGGCGCGTTTATCCGTGGCAGGTCGAGTGATAGCGGTGGCAGGTCACGGGGCAGGCGCGTTTGTCCGTGGCAGGTCGAGTGACTGGCGCGTATATCTGTGACAGATCGAGTGGCAGCGGTGACAGTCGCGGGGCAGGCGCATATCATTTTATTTAATTTTATTTTTTTCACTGATGTTTTGTAGAATTTCGTTTACAATGTTGATCTGTTTACCGTGTCACACGCTGGACGCTCACCGCTGCTTCAGCCATCGTATGAATATCCAAATACAGCTATGGAAAAAATTAAGAGACCACTTAACATTGATTTCTGAACTTGGATTGGTCTCTTAATTTTTTCCATAGCTGTAGATCTATGTGATCAACACACTGAGAAAGTTTATTCATTTATTTGTTGGAAACGTTTTTTGATGCTTAAACGAGCATATTGAGTAGGCCCACGAATTGCCATTGTAATTCCCCTTTTCCACGATCACAGATGAGGAGAATCAGAGATTAGGCTATGGGTCAAATTCAGCGGACAGACGGACACGAATAAACTGTATTTTTATATTTATTTTAACAAACGACAACCACACTAAGCAATTTCCTACCTTTATAAAACCGTTATGAAGAAAATGTATAAATGCTTGCATTTTAAGTAGGCTACTGAAAGTTTATATTTTGGTCTCATCCGTTTTTCTGCATGTGCTTTATTTGTGAATCGAATTTGGTCTCTTTAATATCAGTCTAAGTGCAGCATTTTTTGAGAGGACATGAGAGGAAACAGTTTAAGATATAAACGTGTTGCATTCATATTTTTGACTCATTTGC
The DNA here is from genome assembly GCF_024489055.1 of Chanodichthys erythropterus. NCBI lineage: Eukaryota > Metazoa > Chordata > Actinopteri > Cypriniformes > Xenocyprididae > Chanodichthys > Chanodichthys erythropterus. The sequence continues at coordinate 13,492,811 of NC_090224.1, forward strand.
CTATCTCCACACAGTATGCTTTAATAAATATATGCAGAATTGTTTGTTTGTCACATGAAGCGTTTTTCTTGTTTAGCATTTGAATTTCCTCTCAAGTTCTGCTAATTCACGGGCGCAGTGAGAGTCAGACTCACAAAGGTAATGTTAAATATTAAACCAAACGAAATCAAAACGTTCAAAAACACTTGAAAATGTGTTCAAAATCTTCAAAATCTTTTATTGAGTGATAAGCAGTGGGTTTAATCAGTGCCATTAATAATAGATTTGCCATCCGGCGTCTTCTCGTCATCCCCTCGACCTTGTTTTTACACCAAGGTAAGGCAAAAAAAAACAAAAAAAAAACGTTTTTCACTGTCTTGTTTTCTCTCAGAACGATGATCTGGGTTACTATCACAATTATCGATGCAGCATTAATGACATACAATGGTGACATTTTTCACAATCATGACAGAAAACAAATTACTGCCCTAAACTCAATAACGGAAAGGCTACGCGATCCTGTCAAGATGGCGGATAAACAAAGAAGTTACCCAGAACTCAATGCGGCGTGACGTCAGATTCGTATTCTCTATATATGACATTATTGTGTTCCTACCTGACTTAAACTCAAGTTTCACATTAAATGTGAGTACTACTTTTAATAACATATCCAGTTTTAATATGCCATTTGAAGCAATGCATGTTTGTGCAATTTTGTTTAATATATATATATATATATATATATATATATATATATATATATATATATATATATATATAGGCTAATTCTTGAACTTTTTTAATGCCAGCCATAGAAAAAGTCGCATCTGATCTGTAAGTTGCCTCCATGTTGAGTGGACATCTGAAGAGAAGCAATGAGCCGCATGTGACACACAAGGCTATGGGAGGGGGCGCAGAGAAAATAGCACAAATCACAGTGGCAGAGTATCTCTGAGCCTCTAAATCTGATGTGTCACAGATAGCGCCAGACCTGAAGCCCTTCAGCTCTACACGGCTGATTTCATGTGGAATGAACTCTGAGATTCCAGAGGTTGTTTATGTCCCAGCTCTGTTGCTTATCAGGTTAAAATTATAGCCCTCTTTCCACCCCATGTGCATGTATCACTCCTCCTCCTCCTATCCCATCACCCCTCCTCCTTCTGCAACATGGCACCTGTTGTGAAGCCACATGCTATTTTTGGACCCTCTAAATATGGACAAGCTATTTCTTATTCTAGCCACGTACTTTCTGATGTCAATGATGGCAGTTTTACGCAAAGTGGAAAAAAACGTGACTGTTCTAAACATCAGTAGACTATACCTTTAAAACAAGAGGCTAAGAGAGAAGCAGACAGTTTAGACTAACTTTGGGAAATGCAAAAGACATACAATTACTTTGCTCATACGTTGATTTGAAAATGACAGAATTATTGCACTGGAGACTTTGTCTTCATATTATTGTCATTCCAAAAATCACAATAACGAAACCACACTGTATGGACTGAAACAAAATGTACAGCCAAATAAAACTCACATTTTTCTCAAAGACACACTTGTGACATTCAGCTCAACATTAAATAAAGTTAAATATAATAGTGAAGCTCAAGACTTACCCTACACGTGTCTGTTCAGGTTTGAATAGAAAAGGAGGACAATGAACCAGCCAGTCCACAGTTTTATCAGAGTGACAGAGAGACATGAGGAGGGTCCAACAAGACTCAAGACAACAGCTGACAACACAAGCCCCTCGAAATAACCTCCACTGGAACACCAATGGAAACGTTGTCCAAACACTCTGAATGAATCGGCCTGTCAAGATCTTTCTATTCAGGCTTTTCAGGAAGACAGCTGAGGAGCTAATTTTGTAGTATCCTTTGAAGGCTTTCAAATCAGACCTATAAATGTATAGATGAGTTATAGATGTACTAATCCAATTCTCATTCTGTTTTAGTGGTACCAAACCAAAAAACACCAGAGGTCAGTTGCTGTTGGTAGGTTTTTAATCTGTTGAAGCCTGACATGAATTGTTTTGAACTGAAACTTTAGACAAACTATAGAAGAAAATCTAAAAAAAGGAGGAAGTTTGCGTATGTGTTTTTTGTTGAGTACGATATTTGAAACATGAGGCATTTATGGCTCATATGGAGCTTATACTCAAGGATGGAAAAAAAATACCTCAGTTTTATTCATAGGACAAATTTGGTGCAGATGCTGATATTTATACAGCCAAAAGTAAGATGATATTCTGATAGCTTGTAATGTAAATAAATGAGATCTTTATAACAGTATAGCATTCATAAGTAAGCAATAAGGTACGAGAGGCTCCGTTTTGCGTCGTGCCTAACAACGCCCTTCAGCGGTGACGATTCACAATACAGCACTAACCCCGAGTACCTTATTGCTTTTATAAAACGGTTATGACACAATACAAATATTAAAGCCAAAAATATGAATCAATACAACTTTCATGAAATAAAGTTTCACTAAACTTCCTTCTGCTGGAAAAAATAGTCCCTTATCGGGAACAGCAACAAAAGTTACATTTTCGTGCCATTAGATGGAGGCAAAGACTCTTTATGAGTGTGTCAGTCAGTAGAGAAGACTTTTACATTGAAAAGACTGAATTGTTGTGAACACAGAACAAGACTCAACTGACAAATGCTTTGACTAGCGACTGTCAGTCATGGGAAAACCCCTTAACTGTTAAAAGGACAAGATAATGCATCGGACATTTAAACAGATTTTTTTATTATGAACATAGGACTGACCTAAAGGAAAATGCTAAATCTAAATGCAGGTAACAAACTCGCTCACTCGATCTCTTTCTCACAATACTCTTCTACATAATACAGTAAGGTTCAATGAACAATATAAATTGAGAACAAACAGTTTACGTTGCTAAGAGTGGTTGCTATGGGTGTTGTGTAGTGATACAAATAACCGTTGGGTGAAGCGGTCATAACTGTATTTTATTGTGAATAAAACACGGTCTATCTTTAAGAAAGTGTTCATCTTGAAATATTAATAACAATATAAGAGTTATTCTTGCGTTTACTTAAGGCATCTGTACCACAAAAGGGGCCATTTTTTGGAATTATACTAACTAAGAGGCCTTTTACTTACAAAAAAGTCTGAACTATCCATCAGACGACAGATGGCATGTAGTAGATTGTGTATAACAGTTTTTTTCAGCAAAGTTTTGATCATGTTAATAATTTAGAGCCCTTAGAAGTTTGTCTATGAAATATTAAACAGCAGGCTTTATAGGGTTAACATGCAAATCTGGGTGGCCCTCAGTTATTGACTTGTGTAAGTAATGTCTGAGGACCAATTTCTTGAAACAATCTGTTTAGTATTGGGATTTCATGGCTCCTATTAGCATTTATATCACATTTGTCCACCATAATTCCAGTCAATTGCACTCTAATCACTCCAAATCATGCAAATGGAGAATTGTGAAGTGATTAGCATCTCCAATGCAACTCACTCCATAACAGTGTCTGCACATTTCTAATTTTTGAAAATATTTGTCATGCAACTGCAAAACACGGCCACCCACCCATTCATCAAACAATATCATGGGGTCTTTAATGTATGACCTATGTAGTGCGCTTTTACACATTGATATTATCAAATTTGGGCATCAGAATCATTATTTTGCTATTTGAAATGGCACTTAGTAAAAGCCCAAATGAGTCTAAAGTGTTTGCAGGTCATGTTAAGGATTTGTAAAGAGTGGTGGGTGATAGTCTTTACCGCGGGCTGTCTATTTGATAATCCTTAGCCTCTTTGGCTTTTATTAGAGAATCTTTTAATCACCAGATAGAAATGATTCTGACATTGGCTCCAGGCTTAATTATTTCTCTCAGCCCCTGCATCTCAATTAATGATTGTAACGTCCTTGTTCTTTGAGAGGAGACAATGGATAGAATTGGGTTTGGTTCTCTTGCTTGGGTGTTTTGATAAATGTCTCTTTAACCTTGAATTGCATTTTGCCCCAACTGTCAGCATGTTACAGAGCTGGTGAGGCAAATACTTTGACCAATGTTTCTAGCCTTGTAGGTTTTGCGGTTATGTGCACAGATGGACTGGAATGAATGAGTGATACTGCTCAAACTGCTCACTTCCTGTTTTCCACAGCATAGGTCTCTTTTGACAAAGTCGCAACAGAATCTTGCTCTGTTTTTTATTTTTGGCTTGAGGGCTCCTGTAAACGAGCTGCTGACTCATGCAGTCAAATTAAGTCAGATTTGTCCATGTCTCCTGCCTCGCTCTCCTATCTCTCCAGGTGCTGTCAAAAGCACTGATCCTTGGACTGTGTTGCAGAGACAGTAATGTCCATATATCCTGCATATAATTTGCACGTTGTATTTAATGGTTGATAATGAGGCTTGCTATATTCTAAGATTTCTGTCCTATGTCATTTTTAAATCGCAGTCTGTGTTGTTAAAGTTGATGGCAGATGCCGATTTAAAGGTACACAATGTAACTTTTTTTGTTCAAAATGAACAAAATTTAAATAATGAGGCAATACATCATCAGTCCTTCTTCTAAAATGTGTTTTTGTTTTACCTTGATTTACTATGGTAAGCGTATTAAAAGTGTTTATATTTTAGACCTGATGGTATGGATTTCGCTGGAAATTGTTTACATACATCACTCACATGTACGTGTATCATCAAACTCTTAAATAGAGAAAAGTTGCTCTGGTTACTTTGATGGTGTAGGAGTGGGATAGGTTAGTTGTCACAAGAAGTGAGAAAGGTTGACATAGAGCATGCTAAGTCTAAAACCTCCAGGGAATCAACCATTTAAAAAACTGCAAAACAGTGGAGAGTTTGCTGGCAAAAAGAGACTGCGACAAATCTTGTAATAAAACAAGAATCAACATTAGATTGGCTTTTCAGAGATGGCGAGAACTGAGGGATTTGATATGTTGTAAAAGCAACATGCAATGCCTCAACAGGTAAGTACGGTATTTTATTGAACAGGTAAATTGCCATGTGTAGCTCTCTTCGCAGAACAAAACAGACCGGAACGCATGCAAGCTACAGCGATGATGGAGGCCTACATCAACGATAGATTGTTTGAAGAGGTTATAGTAGAGGTTATACAACTCCAGCAAAGATATTTACAGGGGTTGTAACTCGTGGAGAGCGATTGCTCAAAACTGAACATGTGTCGAATGCCTGTGTATGCATACAAGCTAAATGAAGTATACTTCACAAGGCTGTGCGTTCGACTGTGCATGTACATTATTGTACACGTAAAAAAACAACTTAACTGTCATGCAACTGCTCAGATATGTGAAGGTTGAAGATCCAAATGCAGTTTGTTAGGATAATAAACAAACACCAGCTGTGTTGCCAATTGCTTTCAGTTGAAAGTAGCTAAAACTGGTCGCTACATGTCGCTAGATGACATCATTCTGGCAAGTCCACTGAACTATATTAAAATAAATATAGATCAGTTGGCAAGTCACGGAATCTAGATAAGGTTTGTCCAAGAAGTTGCTAGATTTGTCACTAGGCTTTTGAAAAAAGTCTCAAAAGGGGCAGGAAATCTGCTAAATCTAACGGCACAATCGCTAAATTGGCAGCACTGAACACCAGGCAGGAATCTCAGGTAAATCGAGAAAACAAGCATTGGGTCAAAACTATGAATATGAGAAAACCAAAGACAGAACACTCAGAAATGCAGCATTGACACATACAAGACTTCGCAATGAATGACAGAATGAACCAGGCTTATATAGGCAGGCAGGAACTGACATTGAGAACCAGCTGAGAACAATCAGGAATAATGAGACTAGGCAGTGAGTTTTGGGTAATGTAGTTCATGAGGGAATGACAGTAGTCTGGGGTGGAGTGCCCTCTGCTGGCTATCAAGGGCATTAGAGCTGGTGATTGTGACACTAACAGAGTTCACTGTACAGCATTATCTAATATAAAGGGTCATTTCATTATGGTTGTTGTAGCAAAGGAAATACTGTGTCTATTAATGGGTAAAGCTACAGTAATGTCTTCAGCTAGTCAGCATGAGATCCTTTCCATCTAAACTGGTTATATCTCTTAGTAGTGAATGTTTTATGTGCAGTAATTCCGCAGTAACACAGAGCCAAAGCACAACCAAAACGATGTTCTTTCGCAGAACGTATGAAGTTTAGTTTTTCCTAAACTATGCCATAAAATAATTTTTGTTATAATTTTTTCCCCCCTACTAAAAATATCAAAATATATTTTAAACTAGTGAAATACTTGAGAAGAAAGCACAGTTTTGTGAGGTTATGTTTTTAATAACAACAGTTTGCCAGTGGAAGAAACCTCATTTGAAATACAATGAAATATGTAAAAATATTTTTACAGGAAAAAAGGCATGAATACTCATTGATACTCATAATAACATGATTTGAGCTGAAATTGTTTTATATTTGTAAACAAAAACCAGATAATCAGATTTTTAATATCAGAGAACTCTGGTAATGAAAATGAATCTTGCCTGTCATGTTACTGAATCAAAGAATGCTGTTTGAAAAATGGGAGAGGAATACAGATTTCTTATTTCAGCTTGTGTTTTATTCACAGGGGAGGATGGAGCAGCATTTGATGGGAAGATGTGTCACATATGCATGTAGCATAAGCTAACAGAGAGGATTTCTTCTCACGCTCTCAAGGAGACACACTCCAGCAGCTCTCCTGACATTGTATGTCACTGACTTGTTTGTAGGCAACAAAATCTCCTTGCGATGCAGGCTGGAGGAGGTGTTTGGATTCACAGTAGCAGAGGGGGGCTCAGAGCTAACTGTTAGGTATGAGCACAACCAACATTCCCACAGTGAAGGCAATTATAAAAGTCAACATCCCTCTGCGTTGACTTTAATGCAATTTGCACCCAGTCCTAGAACAAAGGAATGCAGTAATGTACAGAAGTCAGAAGTTCTGAGCTGGACAAAACTGCATTCCCAGTTTGCTAGTCATCAACATTTTATTAGACATGGAGTTTCAGTTATGTTATTTATAGGCTATGTGTAATACAGAATAGCAAGTGCGTTTATAGCAGTTCAACAGCATCATGACTTTTCTATGAAGCTTGTTTGTGACTTTTTATCTCACGTTAGTCTCTCAACTTTTTTTATCAGATTTGCGAGTTTATGCCTCAGCAATTATCCATTTTATATTTACTTTTTTTTTATTTAGTGGAGGAAACAAGCTTCCATACTTTTCACTGTTTGTATTGTGTTCCAGACAGACCATACCAGGTTTAGTGTTCATTGTTGCCAAGTCTACAATTTGGGCTACTTTTACACCAGGGGTCTCAAACTCAAATTGGCGGGGGGCCGTTTCTGTGATTGAGAGTTCATAGGAGGGCCATATTAGCATTCAAGTGCAAGAAAGCGCAACATTTCAGAAAATTTTATTTTCCTTTGCATTATTTCTCATTTACTTCAAATTTCATTAGGCCTACTAAAATATTTTTATACCTATACTATAAATATTTTATTTACCATACTAAATGTAAACAGCAGTGTCTCTCTCATTGTTACAGAGTGTAATATAATTATATAATACTATTACTAATATAATACTACTAATTTACTAATATAATACTAATATAATACTATTAATTGCAATAGTCTGGTGCAACTTCTCACATCCAACAAGGTGCATGGAATAAAAAAATTAGTAATTTAGGAACAAAACCAGCAACACTTGTGGCGTGGAGTGGTCAGAAATAAACAAAAAACTATCAACTTTATTTTGCCAAAAAATAAAAATCTCTCATTGTTACATACATTATTAGTTTTTAATATTTAGTGGAAGTATTTTCCCTTACTTTATGTTAGCTTAAATAACATTAAAATTTTGCACTGAACAACACTGTACTGAACAAATACAATCCCTGAATACATTTGTACTCACTTCTGTTTCTTGACAGACACCTGCAGCGCTTGTGCTCACACAGCTGGGCCACATTTGTCCAAGATGCCGTTTGAGCATCGGTAACATTTAATGGTTGCAACGGATGTGTTTCGGTGGTTTAAATCGATGCGTGTAACTTAAAGTGGAGTGCTTTTACTGTAATTTAGGTAAGCGCACTCGTTATAGAAGCGACGCAGTTGAGAGCGCGGCTCATGGTTGCATAGCAACGACAGACGCCACTGGAGCGAAAGAGCATTGGAAAGAAGGAGAATGCGGCGCGACCGCTTATGTGACGCGCGATATGTGAATGATCCCGTAGAACGGCGACTTTTTCTTTTCATATCAGACAGGTAGCAACTAGAGAATAATACTAATAATAATTTTAGCGGGCGGGTTATGTTTTATTTTTGAGACCACTGTTTTACACTGTTGCCGCGGGTTTTTAAAAAAAAATTTTTTTTTATTTTATTTTATTTTTTTGGTGAATGGGCTGGTTTTGAAAAGCAATTAGGCTGGTTAGGGGTTAGTATTTGTTGTAGCATTGTGTAGACAATCAGCAATGTGACTGACATTAGTAACTGTTTATTTTCAGTTTGCGCTGAACTGGTTTGGTGAAAAAAATCAGCGCGTCCAGCACTTGTTGGATTTAATCCAGTAGGCCTACGCCATCGCGCAATAGGCTGCAATGACTACTATTGGCAATCACAGCCTGTAGTAGTTCTGCCAATAGGTGGCGACAAGAGATCGTCTAAATCGAAGAACAAACTGATGTGACGTCATTTCGAACAAAATCAGGCCAAAACGAAGTTCGTTTTGTGTGGCTTCAGGCCCCGGTATACTTCAAAACAAAGTTCTTTTTCATTTTTCGTTTAGGGGTAAAACGAAGTTCGAAATGCATGACCAGCGACATACTGTAAATGAACATCTGACGCCACCCACACCGCTGAGAGCGACGGTTATATGAATATGTAAATATGTGCCGTGCACTTTCTTCTCAGTAACAAATTAAACACAACAAAAATGAGAAAACAGCAAGCATTTATTAAAGAAAGCATAAGAAAAACGTCTGATCATAACAGCATGGGAATGTTAGCACGAGCTCTGCAAAGTAGCACTCCAGTCACGTCACGTCATACCGCACTTTAAATCAAGAAGCTTTACAGTATCAAACATGAAAAAACAATAGTGCCTCTTTTTTTTTTTTTTTTTTTACAAGCACAACTTCATTTTGAACCATAAAGCGGCTATCCAGTGTGTTCATGTTTTCACCCGCGGAGATCTTACCTCAATGAATTCAACACACGAAATGACTCAAAGACGCGACCCACGCGAGTGAAGGCGGATCCTCAGCGCACACCTCCTATTACGTTATCGTCATGGAGTGGACCAATGTAGTACGAAGGTGTTTTTGTGCTGGAAAAGTTCGCTTTGGAAAGCTGTTTCGAACTTCCAAAAAGAACACAAAACGAACTTCTTTTTGGCCTGGTTTTGTTCGAAATGACGTCACAGCAGTTCGCTCTTTGATTTCGTTTGAAGTATACCGGAGCCTTTCGAAACGGCTTTCCAAAGCGAACTTTCAGGAAATTTCACTCCAGCAGCAAAACACCTTCGTACTACCATTGGTCCGTGACGATAACCTATAGGTGTGCGCCGAGGCTCCGCCTTCTCATTTCGTCTGTAGAGTTTGTTGAGGTAAGAGCGGGTGTGTCTCATACGTTCTGAAAAGTGAAGCCACGGGCTCTTTGATCGCCCCCTGGAGGCTGGATGCAGTACAGGTCATAAACCCCGCCCTCTCAATGCAGTCGAATGAGACTTCAGTGAAAACTTAAAAATAAATTCTGCTTCAAATAAAACTTTATGAAAAATGGTTTTGGTCATTTAAGGTAGTTGTTATCACACTGATATATATTCAATTGTTCGTTTTTGTGATGATTTAGATTTTAGCTAGCAATTTGATGCTATAAAAACGGGGCGTGTCGTCATGATTCTAACTTGATTGACAGCTCAGCTTGTCTGAGGACTGTCGGAGCTTCGAGGGGAGATTGAAGATGTATTAACTAACTGTTAATTTTCGATTTCTTTGTTATTTAACACCAACAAAATGAGTTGTTCAGCAGTAAACTGTACTAACCGACCTACAGGATCTGACGGATCACTGAACCTTTTTCTGTAACATTAAATATGGGTGTTATAAGCTAATTAATAAATGTTATTAGTTAAGATAACACACCTAATGTTAACAATGTCGGGAAAAAGCAGGTGATCGTTATCTGGCAGTTACTTATTATTTTTATGGGTATAAAATAATAATTAGCAGGACAAAACTAATGATAGCTTACTCTAATTACAGCAATCGATCTCCTGTAACATTAGTTGAACTTGATTTAAAATGGCAGGACCGTTTCTGACGATTTAGAGTTGTTTCTAGTGGCATATTATATTGATTTTATCTACTGAATTTGCTGTTTTAAAAGTATTATTGCTCTAGAAATAGAATAGCCTATTATTTTATAGGTAGAATTTTAAATTGTATATAATTTTTATAGTCTATTTAAAATACATGAATGATGACGCAGTCGTCTGGGCGGAAGTTTGATATCGCGACTCCGCCTCCGGCTCCACTGACGGTTCCTTCTGCGCATGCCCAGGCTCCAAACTTACGTATTGCGTAACATGTCAGCGCCCATTCGGTCGGCCATTTTGGCTTCAGTTCATTACAATGGAAGGAAGCGACGTCGCGTCGTCCATCTTTTTTTACAGTCTATGGGTAAGAGCTCCACACGTGAAAACATGAACACACTGGATAGCCGCTCTATAGTACAAAATGAAGTTGTGCTTCTGATGAAATGAGACACTGACACTGTTTTTCATGTTTTATACAGTAAAGCTGCTTGATTTTAAGCAATCTATTGAATACAGTGCTATATAAATAAACATGATGTGACTGGAGTGCTAATTTGCAGAGCTCGCGCTAACATACCAATGTTGTTATGATCAGCTTATGCTTTCTATAAAAATGCTTGCAGTTTTCTCATTTTTGTTGTGTTTATTTTATTATTGAGAAGAAAGTGTACAGCATGATTTACATATTCATCTAACCGTCGATCTCAGCAGTGTGGATGGCGTCAAATGTTTGATTGTCGCTGCTCACACATTTCGAACTTCGTTTGAAGTATATCAGGCCTTAAAGGTGCTAAAGAGGATCTTTTCGTCGACTGAGAAACCAAAGACTGTTGGTTGCGTAAGAACAACCCCCCTCCTTCACAGCTGTTTTCGAGGGAACGCCTCCCAAAACTCGTGCACGAATATTGGAACACAAGTGTTTGTTTACCACCGGCATTCGCTGTGTCGTGTTAGTGGATTCATTATGTCGGACTCACCGCAGTTAAATCATAATCTGCAGTTGTTACTCCTGACAAAAACACTGCATGCGGCGCCTGTGGAGTGTGGAAAGTTACTGGAGCGCGCAGCCGCTCTTGTCTTTCACAATGAACGTCATGGCAATGATTGACAAGCCAGAGGGCCAATCGTTTACGCGATTGGCTGATGTTTTCAAGGCCCTACCTCGTGCACAGATGATGTATATTAATATTATTCCTTTCAGTGCACCTAATAGTCTTTTATCAGTTAGAAAAAACAGTTTCAAGTAATACTGCAAAAATGTATAAAACAAAACAGCACCTTTAATTTTAAATCATTCAACAGAATTATTCAAAGACAAGTGGTGCTCACTGCAGAGCCAAATGACCTCCAGCTACACCTCTCTGGAGCCCAAGGGTGGAGCTTAACATATTTAATGGGTGGAGAAATAGGGTTATGGGTAGGGTTAAGGTGTGGTTGGGGGATGCAGCTCCACCCAATCTGTGCAAATAAGACAAAGATTTTAATTTCTTGTTTATTGAACTGTTGTGTGAAAAAAATAACCCTTTCGATCATGCTCGTTCCAAAACGTCGATTCATTCAAGAATTAAACCCTTATAATCAGTCATTGAATCATTTGCACTTTGCTTGTCTGTCTCAGATGTTTCCCCTAAAATGTTTTAGGAGAGAAAAAAAATTAGAAACAATTGTCACAAGATCATCTTGAGAGAATTTTAATGAGAAATGTTCAGACTTTGGATTGATCACAGACTTTGAGCACAGTGTGTGACAAATTAAATTGGGAGGTTTCAACTCCAGGGCCCTGTTTCCACCTGGTATTAAGATATGTTTTGGTCAATCGGATCACAAGTGGACGAGGGAAACACATTGGCCTCCGTCTCTTTTGTCCACTTTCAACCACTTCTGTCCTAATTTCTTCGAGGGGAGGGTCTATGGGCGAGGTTGATTGTGATACTTTTTACAATTCATCTCAATCACAAAAAGCGTCCCAATCACCCTAAATTTACCCAATGTTTTTTTTTTTCTTTCAGATCTTTCAATCTAATGGACAAAATAAGCTTGCGCAATTTACATATGAATGCACCTGGAAACGATGGAAAACATACGGAAAACATCAGCTTTTGTTTCTGCTCTGACAGCTGCAAGACCACGCTGGATGCTGTGAGTGCGTGTTAGAAATCAGGAATGGCGAGAGAACATTTTGCTTGGTACGTTTTTGTATTCAAACCAAACTTGGGTCTTCAGCCGACAAAGTTCAAATCCCATCTGGCTAGTGCACTCCATAATGTTTATACATTAGGTCAGCAGGCAGAGGTGGTCTTTAGTAGCTGTTTGAACACATTCAACCACATGAGCATTTCCACTATGAACTCAATCCGGTCTAATGCATTTTCAGCTACCTCTGGAAGTGGTTGAAAGTGGACAAGCTCAAAATGTTTTATACCCCATTTACATCGGTATTTAGCGTCATCCACTTGTGATCCGATCAACCAAATTCATCTTAATACCAGGTGGAAATGGCCTTGATGGAGACACACGTGAAATGATTGGGGTTAAGCCAGTCTATCCAAGCTCTCCATTTAATCTCATTTCTGACCAGTAGGGAAAATTGACATATTAAAGAGATCTCATTCCATTTGTGATTTTCTGGGTCTCACATTATGCTGACTTTCTTCATCTTTTTTAATCATTTCACTATAAAAAAAAAAAACTAACACTATTCATTTTCTGCCTTACAAGCACTAGTAGGCCTATTTCCTTTAGGAAAAGCAAATGGGAAAAAGAATTACTCTCCAACATGAGTGCTTATCTGAGCAAGCAAAAAGAAACAATTACATCTCAGAGGAAGACATCAACAGCAGCAATGGCTATGAAGCCTTATTAAATGAAAACTACCTCTTTAGCCTCTAGAATGGCATTATCACAGACTGACTCATAGCCGTGTCATGGTAATGGATATGTTGATAGGTCCCATGTAAGTGTCCAGTGCTCTTTCATGCAGTGCAATGACAGCATCTGCGGTGCATTAAGCTGTAAAAACATGCTGTTGTGAAACTCACCTCTGAGCAGCAGGGCAGAACCTCCATTGACAGACTGATATAATGGATCTCACTTAGTATATTAAACAATGTCACAATCCAGATCAGTGTCATCCGCCATTTGCCTGTTAACAGAATGTTCTACACACCGATTTAGTGTCATTACTGTTTTAGTAGGATGATTAATATACCAAAAGAAGGACATGAGTGATTATTTCACACTGGAAATAACATTTTAGAACATGATCAAGAACAAAAAGGTCAAAGTTAGACAGTTTATGGTCTAGTTAGCACCTGCTGTTAGATGCGGTAAATAAAATTTGGTTCTGAAAAGCATCTATATCTATTAACAGCCATTTAAAAGCAACCATGCATTCTGATGAAGTTGTGTTTTGTGTGTTTTTGCTTTCGGTAGCTTACAGCGCCAGAGATATGAGCAGCGCGTCATCTTAAGGTGTTAGATCCAGTCACTGTTCTGCACCAGAGTGGCTCCAGTCAGTTTTGTGTTTCTTTTCCAAATTCAAATGGCGTGTCATGTGCGAGACGTCGCAAAAGACGTAACACGTGAGTGCAATGGTTAAAGACTCCGGCTAGCGAATGTTTACATGTTGCTGTTGGTTAATGAAGTTTGAATGGATAAACTCGCAGTTCAGTTGGTCTCTTGTCATGTCAAAAGTGGTGAGACTTCTGTCATGAAACTCTAAATGGGCAGGCTATTAGGTCCTTAAATCAACTGCTCGTAATCACATCATTATATCTGTAGGACACAGATGATTTGTTCCTTCAAATACATGAGTAGCATTTGCCTTAGCAGTGCAGCACGCTTTCAGAAACCCTCCACCTTCCCCAGCTCCACCTGTATAGATCTGCTATGGGTAATTCATGTACGCTATATTGTACAGCAGCAGAATTTTTTATATTTTATATATAAATATGTTGTGACATCAAATTGACGTCCACACACTGATGTCCAATTGACTTACTTAATTTTTTTGACGTCAATTTGACGTCCACACACTGATGTCCAATTGATGTAGAAAGAAAAAAAACCCTGTCAAATTGACGTGAAAAACTTGACATCCATTTGATGTCCACACACTGATGTCCAATTGATGTTGAAAAAAATATCAAATTGACGTCTAAAAACAGTCAAAAATGCAAATCAAACTGATATTCTTTCGACCACCAAAATAACGACACAAAAGCAATGCAATGAAAGAAAAATACAAAATTCTGTCATGAAACTCTAAATGGGCAGGCTAATAGGTTCTTAACTCAACTGCTCATAATCACATCATTATCTATAGGACACAGATGATTGGTTCCTGCTGTATTAGTTAGCCTTTGCAGTGCAGCACGCTTTCAGTAACCCTCCACCTTCCCCACCTCCACCTGTATAGATCTGCTACGGGTAATTCATGTATGCTATATTGTATAGCAGCAGTATTTTTTTATATTTTATATATATATATTTTGACATCAAATTGACATCAATATTTTGGCATCAAATCGACGTCGTTTTTTTACATCAAATTGACATCAATATTTTACATAAATTTGACATCCACACACTGATGTGCAAGCGATGTTGAAAAAAACCCATCAAATTGACGTCATTTTTTGACATCAAATTGACATCCACACACTGGTTCAATTGACGTCGAAAGGAAAAAAAAAACGTCAAATTGACGTGAAAAACTTGACATCCATTTGACGTCCACACACTGATGTCCTATTGATGTTGAAAAAAAAAAATCTAATTGATGTCAAAAAACAGGTCAAAAATGCAAATCAAACTAATATTCTTTCAACCACCAAAATAAAGACACAAAAGCAATGCAATGAAAGAAAAATACAAAATTCTGTCATGAAACTCTAAATGGGTCCTTAACTGAGCTGCTCGTAATCACATCATTATCTATAGGACACAGATGATTGGTTCCTGCTGTATTAGTTTGCCTTAGCAGTGCAGCACGCTTTCAGAAACTCTCCACCTTCCCCAGCTCCACCTGTATAGATCTGCTACGGTTAATTAATGTATGCTATATTGTACAGCAGCAGAATTTGTTATAATCCACACGCTGATGTCCAATTGATGCTGAAAAAAATATCAAATTGACTTAAAAAAAACAGGTCAAAGATTCAAATCAAACTGATATTTTTTCGACCACCAAAATAACGACACAAAAGCAATGCAATGAAAGAAAAATACAAAGTTCTGTCATGAAATTCTACATGCGCAGGCTAATAGGTCCTTAACTCAACTGCTCGTAATCACATCATTATATCTATAGGACACAGATGATTGGTTCCTGCTGTATTAGTAGCCAATGAGCTTGCATGCTCAGTCTTCAAATACATGAGTAGCATTTGCCTTAGCAGTGCAGCACGCTTTCATAAACCCTCCACCTTCCCCAGCTCCACCTGTATAGATCTGCTACGGGTAATTCATGTACGCTATACTGTACAGCAGCAGCATGTCTTACTTGCTCATGGCAACATGTCTTATATATATTGGCAGTAGCAAATCCCGTACTTGCTCTGCAGCAGCAGCAAAAATTCAAACACTCCGAGAGTTGTCATGACAGGAGTTTTATTCAGCAAACTTCAAATTAATAATACAAATGTAAATAAAAACAAAACTGCACCTATTCTGATTGAGAACAAAGATCAATGGCTGCCTGGCCCTTCTGGCATCCCATACCCCCATATCTGTCCCATGCTGATCGGAGATAGCTCTTTATGTATTTGATGATGTCAGATTATGATGTCAGATTATGTAAAGATTATTTTGGCTAAAAGTGGGTAACTCATAGCCGGAATATATCAGGTTTATAGTTAACCGAGGCGGTGAAATGATAGCTATTGCTTGCTGGGAGGGAGCTGATTGAGACGCACCCTAGGACTAGGCTAACGTTAACGGACTTGTAAAGTTGCTACTACTTACATATTTCAAGTGATAAGCCATATTTGAGGTCGATGAATGATAGGCGAATGTTTGTATTTCCTTCCGTTAACGATATTTCCTTCACGAACTGCGTGACTTGTATCCAATGCCTTGAAGTATCAAGCCAATTTGGGATTTTTTTCAGTATATCTTGTTCACGTTGTTTTTTTAACCTTCTTTTAACAACTATCGTAATTAATTTTGGACATTTGCCTCAATGCCATCTAGCAATAGCAGTGACGTAAATTAAAATTATTGACATGATTTGATCAGCAGCTGATTGGACAAATTTGACCCAAATATCACATCTAACCAATCACCTGTATTTAATTTTTTTTGTGGGCCAAGGAAGGTCTTTTTTTGTTTGCGCTGAAGTAAATTTTAAATAATAATAAAAAAAAAAAATAGTCTGGCCAATCCGAGGCCCCTGCACAAGTGGGGCCCCTAGGCTGCAGCCTACGCAAGCCTGTGCGTTAATCAGCGCTTGTATGTATTGTTACTCTTTAAGGATATAGTGTCTCTATCATTGTGAAATATGTATGTAATGATTTTAATTTATATGCCATGGATCATTGATTAAATGTAATCATTCATTACAACTGTGAGCAGAGTATATCTGACACAGACAAATTATTTCCCCCAAAATGAATTTCTTATTAAAGACAGATATTCACTGAAGCGTTTGGCATTCCACTTCCATTCCTCCTTTCTCTGTAACTATGCCTATGTGTTTCCGTAATTACCATTCTTACTTATCTCTGCCCTGCTCTGTAAATGTAATTTCCCTCGTCGCAAATAAGATGGTTTTAATTCTCCTCCACTTCCATGAGTCTGTCTCTTTTTTTTACTTAATTCTGAATGAAGTGGCAGAATTTGAAACTCTGCCAAAAATCTGAAGGACAGCAGACCTTGAGGAGGAGCGTGTGCCCGCATATTCTCTGCAAAATTCATCTGGGAGTCTTATGACATTTCCTTTTTATTAGTCTCAATTATTGATATAAGCTGTGTTTAAAATTCTTTTCAAATTAACTTGCTGTAATGGATACATAATGGTGCTCTGAATAATTGCCTTTGCAAGAACTAATGAATGAAGGAACTTGAGAACTTAGCCACCAAACAGACAGTTTAACTCCACAGGCTCTTTACATGAGGGTCTCCTTTACATTTAATAAGGGAGAAGGAAATCCTGTTGGTTTCTGCTTTTAAAAATGGTATTACTGAAACATCCATTATAAGTCAATATCACTATGGGGAAGCCATGAAAGTACAATTAAAGTGGCATCATTTGAGCAAAATATGTATCAAAATAACTACTTCAATCAATGTATTATTATATTAATTTGTCTAGTCTTTTGGACAGAAGAAAATGTATGTACTGTTAATGAAATATATTCAACCTCATGTCTTTCCAAACCCATAAGACTTTGATTACTCTTTGAAACAAATCAAGATATTTTTAATAAAATGTAAAACTTTCTGTCTGTCCATTGATTGTCCATGGTAACCATAACTTCCAAGATCCAAGAAACTCATAAAGACATTGTAAAAATGAATCCACATTAATCAAGTAGTTTCAGTGCAAAGATACATAAAAGCCTAAATTAAATCTGTTCATCATATAAAGTGATCATATCTCTCCACAAGACTTCGATTAAACTGCTCAATTCATATGGATTCATTTTTGTTACCTGGACTTTCAGTGGAGGGACAGAAACCTCTCAGGTTTTATAAAATATATCTAACTGTCTAACTGTCCCTTTTTGAGCATGGACGTGAAAATACACTATCTAAACTTAAATCATTGTAATTCAAGAATGCTTTGGAATATAGACCTAAGTTTGGTCTTGTTTTATAGAACGCACTTAGCAGATAGCACTTAAAAAAAAAAAAAAACTATGAAAAAGTTATAGAAGTTAAAATTTACTGTAAATCAAATCTACTGTACTAAAAAGTTTTTATTTTATATAAAATATATATTTTACAATATAATTTTTACTCTAAAATTGATATAAAATCCAAGCCATATATGTCTAACCAAGTTGTGTTCCAAATTTGAAGTTGATACCACAAAAATTGACGTTCCCATGAAATTTTGTTTAGGCATTGTACCATAAAAAACCACCGGTGTCACCCACGTTCCACTGAAATTTCTTTGATGCATTCTCCTGTAACCAATTAATAAATTTCTGTCCAAATATCACTTCTATCAAAAACAGATGACAAATATGGAAGCTTGAGATTCAGACCTTTCCAAATATATGTTTTTTGACTATAAAATTGTTCAAATAAATTTTGTAATATGAAACATGACCACTGGGGGAATGAGCCTGCTAAAGGGATTTAAAGTACCATTTCCATGGTAAGTCAATGTCCAATTTCAAAATGGTTTTCACAGGATGAATGCTGAGTTTTTAAGCTTTTGAATGATACCAAATTTATGATGATTACTGAAATATGCAATGCAAAAAAGGCAATAAATAAAAACAGTGCCAAGTTAAAGGGTTAGTTCACCCAAAAATGAAAATAAAGTCATTAATTACTCACCCTCATGTCGTTCTACACCCGTAAGACCTTTTTTCATCTTCAGAACACCAATTAAGATGTTTTTGATGAAATCTGATGGCTCAGTGAAGCCTCTATTGCCAGCAATGTCACTGAACATCTCAAGATCCAGAAAGCTTCTAAAAACAAATTTAAAACAGTTGGTTCTACCTTAATATTATAAAGCAACGAAAATACTTTTTGTGCACCAAAAAAACAAAATAACGACTTTTCAACAATATCTCATGATGGGCGATTTCAGAATACTGCTTCGAATCTTTTATTTCAAATCAGTGATACGGCGCGCCAAAGTCACAGGATTTCAGCAGTTTGACAGTTTGACACGCGATCTGAACCATTGATTAAAAAATAAAAAAAGATTCGAAGCAGTGTTTTGAAATCGGCACAAAAAGTATTCTCGTTGCTTTATAATATTAAGGTAGAACCACTGTAGTCATGAACTGTTTTAAATATGTTTTTAGTACCTTTCTGGATAGGTCTGGATAGGTCGAAGGTCTTATGGGTGTAGAACGACATGAGGGTGAGTAATAAATTACATTATTTTAATTTTTTTGGGTGAACTAACCCTTTAAGGGGTTTATTTGTGTTTCAAAGATGAGCCAAAGTCTCATGGGTTTGGAACAACATGAGGGCGAATAAATGATGACAGACTTTCATTTTTGAGTGAACTATCCTTTTAAATACAAAAAAATAGACCATTTTAGAGATGGTTAAAATCCTCTGATTCATAAGACAGCTATTACATCAGCACTTGTAGTTTTATCATCATTTGCACAATCATATTTCCATTACATATAACTCTGAAAGAACATTTGATATCATTGTCAAATAAAGTTCTTGTCTTGAACGAATGAGGATGAGCTTATTTTTCATTTCTGTATATCTTGATTTCCAAAATATGCTAATGCTCAGTCTATCAACCCTTGATGGTTTTTAGACTGTACTTGACACTAGTAAGCTGACAACTCTGAGAAGCTTCAGTTTCACTGCAGGACAAACTCTGCTGAATGCTACCTATTTGCATGATAATTATTCATGCAGTGAAACTGGATGCTTTACCCAGCACTTGGTCTTGCATTTAAATGCACATCTACAGTACCTTTTTTTGAAATGTTCATTTCTTGTTCTAGTAGAAAATGTGCACAGGCTGCCCAAAGTGTCAGATGACTTAATTTAATGAGAAGACTAAAAAACAAAAAGAGTATTCTTTGGGTATTTGTTCTTGTTGACATGCGTTAATTAAGCATAAAAAGCTAATCAAAAAGGCTAAAACCAATTAAAATGAAACTCTTGTTGCATGTTATATGCAGATTTATGATGTTGCAACAAAAATATTGTATTATGTTGATTATAACAGAACTTTAATTGTAAAACTGACATGAAAAGAACATCATTACCAAAATTTGGAATCATAAAAGAACAGAGCATTGACTTCAGTAATGAGCCTCTGCTGCTTTATTCATGTTTGCAAATTAAAATATAATAAATTAACATTTTTTTTTTCTAAAAATATACAAAAATACTGTAAAACTTTCCTAGAAAGCCTCAACACAGTAGTATTGCCATGTACCGCATACTATAATAAGCACAGTGGTCTATCTATTTCGAAAACCGATGAAGATGAAACTCTTCTGTGTTGGGATATTTCCACATTCCCTTCCTTTACAACATTCCAGACTATGACATTCAGAATTGGAATGTCTTTTCCAGAACTTTTCGATACACTGTACTCAATTAAGCATATAGAGTAACCGGTAAATGCGCACTCTCGCACACATTCATATCACTTCAATAGATGTTTTTAGGCTCTGATATACACACAAGCATCATGGAGGCAACATAGGCCTGAGTAGATGTCGAAAGGGTGGAGAGAAGAACAACTTGAAGCATCTGCTCACAGTTAAGTGAATCTCTGAGCAGCACAGGGTTCTGGTAAATATGGCCACTAAAGTTTATAGTACATTGCTGATTGAGACAATTACACACTATTATCTACAATCATGTCACATAACCACCAACATTATTTAGAATATGCATTCACTGACATCTGATATCACTGGAGGTCTGAAGGAACAAAACGTGATTTATTTATTTATTTATTTTTTTTGGTCTGCTACATTAATACTGAACAGACTTTCTGGGCTTTCTTTGCTTTTCTCAATTTCCAGCCCCTGCGTATGATGCATAGCATGACTCTTGGGTGTCCAAACCATCCTCATGCAAAACAAATCCATTTCTGTTACATAATGGCATAAACTAGCTGTTAAAAGTTTGCTCTTGAACGATTTACTTCCATAGCCGTTTTGTTCCGTGGGTTTATCGTTTGGATTTCAGGGTTCCCACACTTTCTGACCAATTAATTTACATGATTTTGCCAATGACTTCTCCAATCATTTGTGATTTGAAAGTTTTCTTCTTCTAGAAATACAGAGATAGCATTCATTTTTAGCCAAAGCAATACTTGAGCGTAACTAGAAAAATTGACTACTAATTTCCATGACCATTTACATTACTTTTTCTAGGCCTGGAAATCCCATTTTTGAAATTCCCTGTTATATCCAGGACTGTGGGAACCCTGTGGTTTATGGATCTCAGAAAACACACCAGTAATATCAGTCTCATAAAAAAAGGACAAAGCCATAGAATGAACAAAAACGGAAAAGGTCGTGAGATTAACAGCTCACTCGGCTAGGCTGTTGCTTACAAACAAAGTCTGTCATGAAATCGAACTCATTCTGTCCCAGCCACAGTTCTGGCAGCTCCTTTATTCGGTCCAAGCCCATTTCTATCACCAGTGACATCAAGACCTCCTCGTCAATAAAATCCGTGTCGATAACGTTGGGGGGCAGCATTGCTGCAGGCATGTGGTGGCCAGGCAGAGGAACCCCAGACGTGTTCTGCTTAGCGTTACTGTTTTGGAACTGCTGTCCTGTCCCGTTTAACTGGTGGCTTGCGGGGTGCAGTTCGTGCATGTAATGGTGATGATGGGAAGGATGCGTGTGGTGACTGTAGTAAGGCGTGTTGAGCTTTTGCAACTGCATGCTGGCAGCGAGCTGCTGCCCTTGTCCGACAAACTGGGAGTTAAAGCGGGCAGGCAAGTTGCCATTGGGGATCCCTCCGTTTATATTATTCCCAGAGGCCATGGAATGCCGGATCCCGTGATTTGCGTTTACATTCCCTCCCGCGTAATGCATGTGATCTCCCATGATAACGTTATAATGTTGTTGCTGTGGAAGCGCGTTGGAAAACTGTCCCATTCCCATCCTGCGCGCGGAGTGCTGATGCCCATTCACAGCATCTGGGAAACGTCCATGGTTCATTGCCATCATTCGGTCTACCATTCCCCTGGAAAACAGTTTGCAGAAGTTAATATAAAAGTTCATATAAAATTCGCGTAAACATATAGTGCCGATAAATCTGCAAACTCGCAAAGGACATAATGGTTTGGTTTATTCAACATTTAAAGCGAAGCTTGTTTGCAACATGCACGAGTAAACACACGCGTCTAACTGTGTCATGAACATTGATAAGCAGGCTAAACTTTGTAACCTTTACCTCTCTGCTTAAATCTGCTGAGTGCGTCGCACCACCGCAGTCGGCAACAGCAAAAAGTAACTGACAATCCCAGAGATGAAAGAGTTTACAATCCCTCCTAATCCAAGTCAATAAAAAGCGTATGCTCTCCAAATACAGACCGCATTCAGCGCCAGCCTCCGCATCAAAAACATTACGAAAAAAACTGCTGCATGCTTCTCGGTCAGCACTCATATACAATCAAGCCAGGGGCGGAGCAAAGCCAACCTTCAATCTGACTATACTCAAGACTGTGGCAAGCCGTTTTATCATGTACGCTCTTCCTAACTACTGTTTAAAATGTAAATATACCAGTTTTACTGTTCCTAGGGGGTAGTACTTTAGAATTTAAACTTTTCCTGAATCTGTTGAATAATAGTCTTTGGATTTTTAACAAAAATTAAATTAGTAGGCTACCAACCACTCTGACCAAGCAATTTGCTTTATACATTTACACCAAAATCAGAGTACACATATCTTTAGATTAAAATTAAAAAGACAAGCTAAAACAACAGTAGGTAAATATGAATATTTATTAATGAACCATGCTGAAAATCAACTTATTTGAAAAATATTGTTAGCTGATGCAGACTGGCTAGCTAACTAGTTAGCTGATGCTAACTTGAGGTAATTTTTTAAAAAGTACAAATATTTTTATTCAACCACCTAGTAACAATGGAGGTGATGTTCAGAACGTGGTTACTACAGTAATTATAATGGGGCGTAATTATACCTCAATTATATCACTTAAAGTGAAATCCGTTTTCTCTCAGGTAGGCTATGTCGCCAGCTTCACAGTGAATTCTTCTATGGCTGAATCCCAAACGGCACCCTAAACCCTCACGGTCTTCCTCTGAGTCCACACTTTCGTGTAGTAATGGCGCTTTGACTGCATCTGCATAGCTCGCAAAGTGCGCTTAGCTGAAGTTCAAATGACCGTGCGCAAAGGAGGCGCTCGTGAGCACCCTTCTGAAACCTAAAATGATGAATGGGACACCCTAAGATCTCATGGACGACATGCGAATGCTGCAGCCATTGTAAAGGCGGATTTATACTTCTGCGTCGGACCTACACTGGAGCCTCTGTGCCGTAGACTATGCATGTATTTTCATTTATACTTCTGTGACGTTGCCTATTGTCGACATGCATGCAGACCACTAGTAGGCAGTGTCCACGGTAATGTTGAGTATCAAGGCAAAAGCCGAAGAAGAAGCATCTTGTCATGTACGTTTTCAGAGAAGCTTACAAATAGAAACAGCAGAGAAGCAGCAAATAGGTAACGACTTTTGTTGCAGTTTGACTGCATGTGTCCCCTGAAACAGCATATTTTCAAGTTGAAACGCTCGCTCTTCTCCTATTGCTCCACGTTTTTTGACCCGTGGAAGGGGTTCTAGCAGACCAATCACAGCGCTTGCGGTCTGCGTAGAATTGACGCATTGTTACATTTGGTGCACGTCAGGCTACGTCGTAGGCTACGCGTGGTAGAAACAACAGTACTGGAGCTACGGCGCACACTCGACGCAGAAGTAGGCTATAAATCAGCCTTAAGTCCACAAGACCGAAAGTGCATAGAAGTGTGCCATTTGGGATTCAGCCTATCACTCTCTTCAACGTAGACCATAGCGACAACAAAAACATATCTTGACTTTATCTAGTAGTTATTTTGTAAAAAACAGTAGGGGGCGTTTCACCCCACTGTTTTCTATTATTTATTCCAGAATTCCTAGTAGCAATTAAATAGGCACTAGTGTGATTTTATCAAACACTAGTGTGTTACTACTAACGTTTTAATGAAATTTTTTAATTGAAATGAAAGTAGCCACTCTGACTTTTCACTAAATGTGACAAGTAAAAAGCAACTGCAAGTAGTGAGAGTAAAGACATATCTACCTATCTAATAATTTATCTAGACAATTAGTAGTAGACTTACTGAAACTGGAATAAATGTAAAATCTGAAAAATAAGTAGCATATATAGGCTTCTAGTAGTATTTAATGGTTAATAGTAAAAAAAAAAAAAGATACTAGCTAAAATTATTTAGGCTAATAACTAAAAAGAAAATAGTACACTGTTAAAAAAAATATTTTCAAAGTTGCAAATAAAACTAATTATTGGAGTGCATTTAACAAGAAAATGCTATTTCAGTCTTTATACTTCACGTTTAATTCAGTTTGCTACTTGCAGTTTCATTTTAATTTTAATTATTTGTACAGTTTATCAGTAATTTCTGAGAAATTGTTTCTTACAGTTTTTGCTTTTGTACTGGAATAAATGTTAAAACGGCTTGCCGCAAAAGTCTGGATCTGGGCTCGTGCAAAACGTGGACCTGAAGCGCGCGACCAATCCCCTTCCGCGCGCATGGAGCAACACCGCTGCACACATTACCTCATTGCGGCTATTTCTGTTCACGGCAAGAGTGAGCAAAACATGGAATCACGTTTCACAGGTTTTTAAAGGCAGTGTGCGTGCTCGAACCTCCATTAACAAGATCAATTGATTGAGATAAACAGGGTTGCTGAGTGACACTTTACACTACAGTGCCCGTGTCACACACATTTTTCATGTTCATGTAATTTACACCAACACTTAACGATAATATGAGTTATATTGAGTTGTGACAACATTATTTTAACCAATTACAAAGGTAAATACTGAAAGTGGTTTTGAAATGACTGTCAAATGAACATTCTCCTCCTGAGGTGACAGATGTTGAAAGTCTGTAAAATAAAAAAAAATGTACAAGACAAAACTAAGAAAGTATAAATTCACATGAGTTATGCTAATTTGATTTGCAATCATTTTAGTATTTGTTCAATTTGTTCTGTGATCACACTCTAACTTGAACACTAAAGTGTCAGTTTTGTCCACAGTCAAACTTAAGCATATAAAACAGAACAAAGGAAAAAATGAGCAGCAATTAAATCCCAGGAGTGCTGATAAGACCAGTCTGTCTGCACTGCTGCCAACTAATCTTCACGTTCTGCACGTCCAAACCAACACGCCTGCTGAGAGACAGTTGACAGTGGGTTTGATTTCAAGAAATCATGTAAACAAACCAACTTAGACATGTAGAATGTGGCATGGCATATAACGGTCTTAAAACCAATAAGTGATCAACAATTACACTTTTTGAGCTGTTTACGTACCCGACAAGGAAGGCATATTTTCTTATCACTGAGTTTGTAAGTTATTATTTGAGGAAATTAAGAATGATCTCTTGATAGATATTGCTCTAATAGAGAAGTAAATGGAGGGGATAAGAGAGTAAAAACATGTTCTGGAAGATAAACATGAAAAGAACACCTGATTTAAATTCAACAGCCTGGTAATAATGTCAAAATTAATTGCAATCTTGATCAGAGCTTCATGCATTTTAAACATCTCAACTCTAAATACAAGCCATTCCAGTTCAATTATAATGTATATGTGTTTACAAGAAAGCAGCACCATTGGTTGACATGATCATTGTTTAATGGGCCCATTAACACAGTCATTAATTAATCCTATTGTGACCATCTTTGCATGTGTGATTGAAAAGTTTTGTCCGAGCAAAGCATCCAGCATGTGATGTGTGAACGTGAGCATTGTGCTATTGAGAAAGGCAGATAACCCTATTCAAAGCAACTATGAAAGTTGCTTTTGGGTGAACTGTGCCTGCTAAAAATGGCAATTAGGTTTTCCCCCCTTAATTGCAATATAAGATCTAAAATGATACGCTGTTTGAAGAGAGAAAGCCAGAAGGATGATGTCCATGTTTAATGAAATATCTATATATAGACAAGCATAATCGAGAATCAGATTAATGGCCTGTACTTCATTAATTTTGAGACACTCTCCTTATTCTGTCAAACAAGAGCAAGTTATCCATATCTTTAGAGTTTAGAGTTTGTATGCATAGAAAGACACATCCAAGTGTTGCTTTAGTTTCAGAGGCTGCTTAGACAATAGCATTCCAGAAGCCATTTAATCCCAAAGTCATGCCTGAATCAGACTCACTAGGGAAACTAACTAATGAGCTTTACACCCTCTAAGCCTTGTGTTCGAAACCTATTGCACATTTGTGTCGCAAGAAGACACTCGTTGATTTGGGAACTTTTGTTTTGAAAGCAAATGTAACATGCTTTGTTAGTGCTAGTGGATTTTTTTTTCTGTTTGGTTTACTGGATCTAATTTATTGCCTTAGTTTTTGAAAAAAAAGAAAAGAAAAAAAAAAGAACACTGTTTTTATTAGATGTGGTGTAAAAATGATATTTTTTAATCTCGCTGCATTGTAACCTACCAATAAAATGTCAGGGGCCATATAATTTTATTTTAGGGAACAGGGTTTATTATGGACAATAAATTACAGGTAAATTGTTGCTCATATACTCCAGGTTTCATTTGAGGATCTTGAGGATATTTATTTCAAGTTAATAAAAATAAAAATGTCTAATATATTTTCCATCCTTCAGTGGAGGGTGAACGTGATTTCACCAAGTTCAACATGTTCCTGGAACAACATTCCAATCAACCAATCAGATTTGAGTTTGCAAGTTTACAGTTCATGTCAAGTTTAGGCTTACAACCAGGGTTAGGTGCCTCTACATCAGTGTTATTCGCTTATCATTTCCCTCTGATTTTAGGGATAAGTTATGGGTAGGGATTAAAGGGTTAGTTCACCAAAAAATGAAAATTGTCATTTATTACTCACCCTCATGTCATTCTACACCTGTAAGAAGCTTCATGAAGCAGTGTTTTTAAATCGGCCATCACTAGATATCGTTAAAAAGTGTTTTTTTTTGTCGCACAAAAATTATTCTCGTTGTGTTATAATATTAAGGTAGAACCACTGTACTCACATGAACTGTTTTAAATATGTTTTTATTACCTTTCTGGGCGCTAAAAGTGTCTTGCTGGCAATAGAGGCCTCACTGAGCCATCGAATTTCATCAAAAATATAACGTCATGAGGGTGAGTAATAATTGACATTATTTTTATTTTTGGGTGAACAAACCCTTTAAAACATCATTTTCAGACAGGAATGTTTTTCCGGGATCTAGAAATTATGTAGATCCAGGAACATGTCTCACTTAGCAAAATCAGTGGCGAGCATCATGTGAGACCATATAAGCTAAGGAGAGTTTTACAGCACAAATAAATGAGTTGGTAACCTCGAATACTTTCTCGCCCAAGATCACCTTTACCCTTGGGTGTTGAAATGTTTGCACCTGCAGTGCAGTGGTGCGTGATAACAATTTACCCTTCTAAATTCCGGAACTGTCTATAACAGTCATGCTGGTGTGTGATTGATAATGACAAGTTAAATAACAACTGAAAACATAATAGCAGCACATGTAACAGCCATGTGTTCCTTATCTCAGGATCACTCTGAATCACTTTTTGTCTTGGTTGCTTTCACTTCTTTGTGCGTGTGACCAGTCATGCACGTCCAGTACAAGCATTTAACATCGGTTGATTGGGTAATGTTAAGTTTGTTGAGTAGCTTTAGCACCCATCCTAACATCTTTAACCTGACTTTTATTTCATTTTTGACCATTTTTAGTAAATTTACTTTTTACGTATTTATTTTTTGGTATCTTTATATATGTGAACACATTTAAATATAAAAATGTATGCGACATATATCGTGATTAAATTCAACCTTCAACCTATATCAAAAAAATAAAAATAAAAAATAAAATTCGGAGCTGCTTGCTTGCACAATTAACAGCATTCTTGAACATTTTGTTGTTTAATTAATTTCATACATGCAACCCATTTAAATTCATTCAAAATTTAAATGTGTAAAATAGAAGTTTACTTCATCTATTTGGACTATACATGAATACAGTCTGTTTGTGTTAAAATAATACATGCAAAAAGAGTGTCAACTTTCATTACACCATGGATAAACATCCATTTTAGATAAGGGGAAAATAAAAGCTAGTTTTATTTAGGCTACCTCTTTTCAATATAAGTGAACTGAAGTACCAGAGAACTCTCTGGACTACTGTCTCTGTGTAGCATTGTTTTCATAAGTCAGAGCATTATAGTAAAAGTACAGTAAACGCCTCTTCTGTATACCCAAGGGGGAAAAGTTGGTTAGATTTTATTGATGTGCCACCGGGCCAGCTCTACGAGAGTAATGGGGTGCCATATTTAGGCCTACTCTACTCATGATTCTGAACCATTCATGCACATTTATTTACTATATGATAAAGATGACTAAACGATCCATTAAAATTTACATCATACGACCCATAGTTAGTGTGCTTAGTAGTTTGATGTCTCCTTCAGAGGATTTGAGCGTCTCATCGTTCACCGTTTGGCAGCTGGCACAACCTCAACTGAAAAATGCAAATAAAATTAAAAGAAAAAGAATGCGAGCAACTGTAGAAATATAGTCTAAATAAAATAAATATTCTAGATGTAAAGCTGGTGCTTTAGCTCAGAGCTAAAAAAAGCGGATGATATACAATACATAGAGAATGTAAGAAAATCTTTTCTGTCGGAAACTGAACTAGCGAATCGACGTCGGTTTGTAAATGAATCACTCTTTTGACTCGGTTCTTTTCAGTGAATCGGTCGAACGGTCTGAATCGCTTCGTGATTTTTAGTTAAGTTTGAACCATTTGGACAGCTCACACACGCGCTGCAATGAGTCGTTTGGAGCATCTTCTCATGGTGTAAACTGTACTTCAGAACACGGAGAACAGAAAAAGCGCTGCAAAAGTTGGATATTTACATACAATCCATTGAAACATCGTTGCTTTCCATGATGGAGATCTTAAACATCTGCCAGTGCACCCTGTGATCGACTCTGAAGGTAAACATCCTTCCTAAAACAAGTGTATCAAAACAGTAACGGTAACACAAAAAAGTACCTGGACATTACCATGGTTTGTCATTAACTTACATGTGATATTCTTTGAAGTAGGCCTACATTGGCGTTCCAGGTAAATATGGCCTATAAGAATAGTAATAGCCTATGTTCAAGGTATCCTATATCAAAGTACCATGTTTTTACCGTGTGGTACCATAACTGTATAACGTTACCATGGTACTTCATCGACACCATAATTTTTATCATATGTATGTAACGTTACATAATTTCAATATGTATTTTATTTTAATTAGTCGCAGTTTCACGACGTAAGTTACTCACACACCTGTCACGCCCGCTATGGTAACGTTACTTTTAAAAACAAAGACTGTTTGTTTTATTTGATTATTAACATTGTAATATTAATATTGGTAAAATATTATGTACATAAATGTAGATTCCTTGAATCCCCTCCTCTGTTTATTAGGCTATTACAAAATTAAATTTATTAGATTTTTCTGAAGCCCTTAAAAGTGCAGTGTGTACATTTTAGCGGCATCTAGCGGTGAGGTTGCGAATTGCAACCAACGTCTCCGTCCAGTGCTCACTGCTCACGCCTCCCGTTCGAAGCACATAGAGAAGCTACGGTGGCCGACACAGGACAAAGATGTCGTCGTCTGATGGGGCGTTCACTTTATTCGTGACTTGCGCAAATAAATTGCGCGTAGTTGGATGCTTGAACATTTTGAGTTTACTCACTTCATTTGTGCGTGAAATTCGCTTCATTTGTGCATGAGATTCACTTCACAACAGAAGCGAATTCGCGTCATGAGAGGGGCTTCTGCCAGGCGGCTCCAGTCTTGTTTCTGCACACTTCTTCTGAATAAACACATCAACTCGTCAGTGGGAAAATAGTTGTAAAATACAGCGAATAAGCTCAATTTGTCGGCTTTAGCTAGCTTGTAGTCTCAATATATATATATCGAGACTACAAGCTAGCTAAAGCCGACAAATTGAGCTTATTCGCTGTATTTTACAACTACTTTCCCACTGACGAGTTGATGTGTTTATTCAGAAGAAGTGTGCAGAAACAAGACTGGATTTGAGCTATATATATATATATATTATAGCTCAAATTGAGCAAAGAGCGTTTTTTACAACTTACCAGATTTCTGACCTCCTCACTCACTTTCTTCCTAGCAAGATCCTTTTTATTCCTGTTTCTAGAAAAGTACAAAAAAAGTACTCCATTGTTGGGATTTCTGCCTCCGCTTGCTACGTCGTAATCACGTCACTACTAGAACAAGCTCCTGATTGGTTAACGCGGCATGAATATTCGCCACAGTTCAGATTTTCCAACTTACATTATGTGCGTCAAACGCCCGAAACACTCAATTCGCGTTGCAGGATGTCTGTTCGCATCTTTGCATTGATTTAACATGTAAATCACTCGCCTTTAACGCTTCATTCACATCTGGTGTGAACGCACCATGAGATAGAAGAGAGTAACCAGTCAAACATTGAGGTTTCTTCTTACTTCTAACAAAGAACAGTCTCTGATTCTAAGATGACGACTACTCCTACAATTTCTTCTTCTTCTTCTTGCATATTCAACGTAGTGACGATGCATGCTGCCTCTAAAAACACTAACGAAGAAGAAGAAGATGAAGAACAAAGTGACAAAACACGCTCTGTAGAGCAGTTTGACCGTTTGGGGCTACTGTAAAAACATGCTGGCGCAAAATGGCGACTTGACATGTAAGGGGATCCGCTGTGTATGTAGATAGAACAGACTCATTCTAAGGTAATAAAAACAACAGTTCATTATGTAAGGTCTTTATACACCACTGAAAACATATAGTTGTATTATATTGCATTTCTGTCAATAGATCCTCCTAAATATTACATACTGGCCCTTTAAAGCCCTTAAAATTAAAAGTCAAAAAGCCTTGTAATGCATAGTTGTAAGCCTTTCCTTGTATTATAGAATTTTTTGTAGACTAGTGGTGGTCAGATGTGAAATAAGTGCGCATGATTGCATTGATCTATCTATCTATCTATCTATCTATCTATCTATCTATCTATCTATCTATCTATCTATCTATCTATCTATCTATCTATCTATCTATCTATCTATCTATCTATCTATCTATCTATCTATCTATCTATCAAGTTTTTATGTTCTGTAAATATTCTACAAAAGAAAATATCAATATTTCAGATTGTAACATGTAGTTTAGCAAATACCAGGTCAAATGAAGGTGAAAATTTTTGGGTCAGTCAGCTCTAGTCCATTAAGCATGCATCAACGTGCCTTTCTACACGTAATGTCTGAGATTTCTTTTATGGTATGAAGTCTGTCTGTCTGTGGAATAGACGTTGACCTATTTCTTTACTCTCCACTCTCATATTTTAGCTCAGACAGTGTCCTTTCTTTCTTTCTTTCTTTCTTTCTTTCTTTCTTTCTTTCTTTCTTTCTTTCTTTCTTTCTTTCTTTCTTTCTTTCTTTCTTTCTTTCTTTCTTTCTTTCTTTCTTTCTTTCTTTCTTTCTTTCTTTCTTTCTTTCTTTCTTTCTTTCTTTCTTTCTTTCGCTTGCCTATTATCTATATATTGGATGTAGTGCATGTATCTCAAAGCCAGTCAACTGCCAGTCAAGTGCCAATTATGAGTCAAATTTTTGCTTATATATGTAAAAAAAAACACTAGGCTACATAATGAACTGTGATGTCTGCATGCTTCAGAAGATTCTAATGCATACCTTCATCATGAACCGTCTCAAACATGACAAAACATGTTGTCTAAGTGGTCTGCTTTTAAGTTTTTCCTCTTTACTTTTTGATAATTTACCTCAATTAGCCAACATCACAGTATAGTTAATAGGAAACCTTTTTAATTTACTAGTTAATTTCCATTGATCTGTAAAGTCATTTGATTGTATTTTTGAGTAGAGAGGTTTTCCCTCACTCTGCTGTGGTGGGCTTAGGGCCACTTCAAGACAGTGTATTTAAAATGTTAAAGGTTAATTATGCGTATCATATGTAAGTAAGCATGTCATTTTCCAGTACAAATGTGACCATTGGTTGTTATTAATGAACTATTGAACTATGAGTAATGTTTGTGTGTATTAAAGTTAGAACTGTTCATTTGAGATCCCCTATGAGATTCTGGCATCACATTAGAGAGGGGACGCCATGCATTGTTTTGCCATTGCTTGACATGTCTGTCAATATTCTCAAATGATTCATCTACAGTGTCATCCAAGTGTATTGATTTATACTGATGTGTGAAGCAATTTACCAGCACAGTTTTTCTAGAACAAAATACACTTGACAGTGACACATTTCATTTGGTCAGTGGTCATGCCTTTGTTTCAAAGTCATTCCCATATATTTTGTTTTGTATAAATGGGAGTCATGGAGAATTTGTCTAAAGCGCTAGTTAATTCCTCTGTTTGTGCAGTTTCCTTTTATGTCAGTCTAGTTTTCATGGTGCGTGTTGCACATTCAGAAGGTGTTTTTTTTGGGAGTCTTTTCCACTGAACAAGCTACTCCAAGGCGGTCTGGAAGATAATTCCGATGGACTGAGGAAGGAATGTGTGTATGTGATCGCCATATTCCAGCTATCCCAAAGTGGGAAGGCAGACTGGGTTCTCAACCCTTCATTTGTTAATTTTGTAAAGACAGGATGTTTACAGACTTTGGAGCCAATTTTCGACAAAGTCGCCATAAATCAATTCATTTAGCCTTTTAAGTGGTGTGTGTACGCATGGCAGATGTGGGGATAAGTTCAGTCAATTAGAAAGTGCTGAGGCATGAGGCAACTTTTGCAACAATTACGCCTCTACAGTTCATCAAGGTTTCCATTGATTTATGGAGTTGCAAGTGTTGTTGTTGTTTCCAGCTTGTCTGTGAGGTCAGAGCAGGCCTGCTTTAGCAGTTTAGATACCCGTGTCTGATGTTGAATATAGATCTAATCTGGCTTTATTTACATGAACTGCTTGTTTTAGTCACTAGGTACATTCCCTTCACTGCAGTTTCCACAGGCGAAGCTGTAAAACTGCTTTCTGCCTTCTCAATATAATGATATTTTTGAGACTTGAATACTGATACACGAGCAGCCTCATATAGTACATCTGTAACCATTGCACTTCCTTTTGTTACAATCAAACTGGTTGTCAGAAGGTTGTGAAAAGTACAGACTGCGATACCAAGTAGGTACTGAAATTTTAAAAATGTGATGCTTTGAGCCCTGTTGAACGGATTCGTAAACGCCTCTGATTGGCCTTTGTGTTCACACCAGTTCACTCCTGTACAGTAGAGGGCGCAGCTCAAACCTTTTTTAGCTGTGAAAAATATTTTTTTTTTTTATGCGCAGCTTGCCAATAAAGAATGGCTCTGAAGTTGTGTTTATTAGTCATGTTTAATCAATCCACAGCATTTCAATCTTCTGTTTATTCATCTACAGCGATATAATGTGTGTTATCTTCTTCTGCGACAGGGCATATTTAGAGTTTCTGCACAAGAGCGCCCTCTGGCTATTAGATGGAGAATCATTTACCACTGATCACAGAGCTGTACAGCTCTGACAAGCTGCGCATAAAATAATTGCAGCCTTTGCCAAATCGCGTACGGATTAATCGTGATAAATCGTGCAGCCCTAGTGTTGATATTGTTAACTAAATTTATTAAAAGTAATTTTAATTAATTGAAATATAGCTGAAATAAAATCTAAATATTAGAGAAAAACTTTACATTTAAACAAACAAACAATTAGAAACTAACTGAAATAACTTTGTTGAAATACTAAAATGACTAAAACCTGAAATAAAAATGAATTAAATTTAAGTGGATGGATGTATTTATATATAATATTTATATGTATATGTATTTATATATAATATTTATATATGTATTTATAACTGTATAGCTAATAAAAATGACAAAAGCAAATAAAATTACTAAAACTTAAACTAAAATAAAAAATAAATAAAGCCTTACTCAAAATATGAATTAATATTATAATAGTATGTAAAATTACTAAAATAACACTGTTTATTTATATCAACCAGAATTTTAATTCCACTGCATCCCTGAAAATAATAGCACAGTGCTTGAAATATCTTGTTTGTGGTGATAATAGAACTGAAGTACACTGAACTAACACAATGAACACACTTTGAGTATTTTTTTCTTATTTTAGTGCTTAATATAAGCAATAACACATTGCTGACATTATAATTGATGTATAGTCATGAAATCACAGACCCTCTTTTTAAAATCTGACCACCACTTACCTAAAATGGATGTTAATACAGGACCATCATTTTTGATGCATACTTGTAACTTACATAGAGCTGAATTCATGCGTTCATTTGTTATGGTCTTAAATTGTTAAAGTTTGCTAAATGCTACAATCCAGTACATGCACTTTCCTGCAGTTTTCTCTGGGTCTGTACCTGTCATTAATTGACAGGAGCGATAGTGGCGTGTTAACAACCAACTTTTGTTGTGAAGAAGCTGGCGAAGCAAATGTCACGCTAACGCAGTATTAGCCATTGACTCTTGAAAACTTGCTCAATATTATGAGATTTTCTTGCTCTCTGCTATGTAGTTGCCATCCTGTCTGGTGAGCATCTGCTCAGCGTGGCAAAATGATTGTGGAATTCCGCCGTCCTGGCGCATGCACTCTTCTGCTTCATTTCACACTGCCGTAACAGAAATGCAGGGTCAACAACAGAATTCCACTGAGCCTAACAAATTAGATTGCAGGGTTAGAAACTAGGTGTAATGTGTTAGTAAAAAGGGTTCTGAATCAACATTTATTGTGTGCTCTTGTATATCAGCATTTTTATCATGCCTGCATCCCCAGCATTTATTGATTAACCTACTTTACGTTAAAGGAATATTCTGGGTTCAATACAAGTAAAGCTTAATGAACAGCATCTGTGGCATATTGATTACCACAAAAAAGAAAATAATTTCATAATAACCATTTACCCTTTTTTTTTTTAAGTTAACTTGTTGAACTTGGGTAAAAAAATCAGTTAGGCAAGTAAATAGTACCAGAGGGTTCAAAAGCTGAAAAGTGAAGCTCATGTTTTTGTTAAAACACTTTTCCATTAAAAACAATGTGTTATTTGGGCTAAAAGGTTGTCTAAATTATGCATAATTTAAGTAACCAACTCTAAACCAAACCATAACTATATAGTAGTTGCATATAGTTAATTAATATTTCTCAGCACTTATTTGAGTAAGTACATTATAACTATGTCACCTTAAAATAAAATGTTACACTTTATTTTAAGGTGTCTTTTTTACACTGTAATTATACATTTAAGTACTGAGTAATATTAAGTAACTACATTTACTGGCTAGGGGATTAGGATTTGGTTTGCTTTAGGGTTAATTGCATGTAATTATGCATAATTTATAGTTATTACTAAAGTAACTACATGTAACATATGTAACAATGACACTGTAAAATAAAGTGTTACCAAAAAAAAGTGTAACCGACATTTTTATTCAAAGCAACTTACAAATGAGGAACATTACAAACATTAATATACATATTCTGAACCCTTCAACTAAATGTTATGTGGATGCAGGTCTGTTCATTGCTATTGACATGACGGTATTAATATCAACAATTTCAATTATGACTTTTCTCGTAAAATGGACCATATTCATGTTAGTTCATTCCAGTACAAATTACAAATTACATTACATTTGTATTTATTGTAGAGAAGATCATGGATCAAAATAGAGACAGCTGTGATGAATTTTTTTTTTTCTTTTTCTTTTTTCGTCCTTGCAGTAATATGGAAATGCCACAGTACAGACTGTGAGTTGACTGCGCTGAACCAAGGACATTATTCCCATCTTAAGTATGTCTAGCATTATTCCCCTCCACTGGCTGAAAGCACTCTGATAAATAAACATTGGAGCAATCCAACTTTATGCTGGTCTCCAAGCAACAAGAGTCATTGGAAATTAATACTCAACCCAACAGGATGAAATTGACAGTGTACTGCTTGCTCCCCTGAATGTAATTGGCAGCCTGAAGCTATTAAATTAAGCAGTCTGAGCTTGAACTGAGCTGTTTGAAGAAAAGCTTAATTTTTTTGTTATTTCCATATTCCCTTCCTGGATGATGGTTATTGGCCATCTTCCCAGCAAACATGACTAAAGTAAGATTGACAGATCTTACCTGAATGATGCTAACATAGGATAGGATGACTTTTTGTCTTGTACATTCAACCACAACACACACACTTTCCTTTTAACTTCTATTGATATTATACTTGATTTGATTTTCCTATTCCCTAACATCACAGAATCCTTTTTTGCATTTTTAAATTTTCATTAAGACAATATTTAGTGTTTTTTTTTTTTTAATAGACTGTTTTTCCTCAGCAGGACTTTTTGTTGGTCCCCAATGTTGCTGATTTCAGATTTTTTGTCCATTTGATTTTACCAAGTAAAACATGTTTCTGGATCGACATCTTTGTTGATCCTGGAACAACATTCCAATCAACCAATCAGATTTGAGGGACAAGTTTAGGCTTACAAGCAGGGTTCGCTTCTTCTACATCAGTGTTATACGCCTATCATTTCCCTCTGATTTTATCGATTAGTTATGGGTAGGGTTAGGTTTAGGGCTAGGGATATGGTTAGGACCAAATTTTCGGAAAGGAATGTTGTTCCAGAGTCAACAAAAGATGTTGATCCAGGAACATGTCTTACGGTCGCTGTGATTTTGCCAAGGAAGACATGTTCCTTGATCAACATCTTTTGTTGATCCTGGAACAGCATTCCTCTCCAAATACATTGTCCAGCTCCAAAATCTATCCTACCTCTAAAACTAACCCTACCCATAACTTATCCCTAAAATCACAGGGAAATGATAGGTGAATATTAAGAATGGTGTAGAAGCACCTAACCCTTGTTTTAAGCTTAAAATTGACATTAACTGTAAACCTATCCCTCACATTTGATTGGTTGATTAGAATGTTTTCCCAGGATCAAGAAGAATGTTGATCCAGGAAAATATTCTGCATGGTGAAATCAGGTGATCTGCATATGAACTCTATGGATTCTAAAAAGCCATTACACAGGAATCATTTGCTTTGTTTTCAGTATTTTTGTGGATGCACTGTGTTGGATGATACAAAATTACTATCAATATGGTATTGCCAAAGTCCACAAATCTGTTCAATTTTTTTGTGTAAATTTGTGAAACTGTTCAGGCTCCTATTGAAATAGCTTTCTTTTGTGATAGCCCTTAAGCACTGCTGCAAATGAACACATTCCACATTGTTAAAACTTAAATAGCCAACTGTTTTTCTCACAATAAATCACCATACCCTGAAATATCACCCAGAAATGGGATTTCCGTTGGCTTGCTAGAGAGAAGATTAGGGCTTTGTCTTTGTCCTTAAATTTCACCAGAGCAATAATTAGCTTCATCTCAGCAACTTGATTAGAGCAGTGTGGGCTGCCCTGCCATACTTATCTTTCTCATCTCGCAAAGGTTGCCAGGCAACTGCAGCAGAACATCATGACAAATGTTTACTGCAACAAAACTTACCAGATGAGTCATTTATCGCCCTCATCAAATAGTAGGTGAAAGACAGTACTTTCAGACAATTTAGCTTGAAGCCGGAGCTCACGAAAGTGATCTCTCTGTGAAATTGTCAGCATTAGGTATGACAAACTTCATTTGAGAGAAATGGATGCTATCCACCAACGATAACCATTTGACTTTCAAATTCTATATTGCTCTGTGTAATTAGGCTTTTATGGCTTCCACACAGAATTGAGGAGCTTTGTGTATAAAATCACTTGGCGATTACAAACAGCAGATTTTTTTTCATGTTTTCAGATTTATAAAACTGTATATATGGCAGAATAGATTGTGTGTACATGCATGAGCTTTGTTTCTCCCCATGTCCTCCTCACAATATCCATACGCTTTCAACACTTTTTTTTTTTTATTATGTGTGACCTTATGCAGTAGTCAACATTTGAAGTGGATCAAAAAAGTTAATCAAAATTGTCCTAAGAACTAAGTTGTCCTAAGAGGAAGGTTTTAGGACAACTTTGATGAAAGGTTTTGATTCACTTCAAATGTTGACTACTATATTTTACATATGCATATTTGCCATAGATCTTATGTAGAAACTGCTAGAAACTAGGTAAATAGATATTACAGACTGTAAATGTCACCTTTGTCAATGAGATATTACACCACGTTCAAAATCAGTACAAATATGTTTAGCCTCCTTAAATGAGTTTTCATTAAAAGTATGTTGAAAATGATTATACTTATTTTAAACACATTGGCAAATTGTTTAAGTACCAACCTTATGTAATTTTGTATTTCAGGTAAATTTATATATTTTTTAGTATGCAGGGCTCCATACTAACATTTGAGAGCAGTAACACCAGTGCCACTAAGTTCTACAGATGGTGGCGGTATATTTTGGTCAACACATTAAAAATAACATCTAAAGGTGTCGAAGAACATGTTTTCAAAAGATGTAATATAAGTCTTAAGTGTCCCCTGAATGTGTCTGTGAAGTTTCAGCCCAAAATACCCCATAGTGTTTTTTAAATTAATTTTTCTAACTGCCTATCATTATAAATGCGCCGATTCAGGGTACGCGGCCCCTTTAAATCTCGTGCTCCACGCCCTAAGAGCTCGCGCTTGCCTTTAGGGGTGTAACGGTACACAAAAC
The DNA here is from genome assembly GCF_024489055.1 of Chanodichthys erythropterus. Taxonomy (NCBI): domain Eukaryota; kingdom Metazoa; phylum Chordata; class Actinopteri; order Cypriniformes; family Xenocyprididae; genus Chanodichthys; species Chanodichthys erythropterus. The sequence goes on from NC_090224.1 coordinate 13,531,749, forward strand.
TCACGGTTCGGTACAGTTTTCGGTACAGCAGGTGGAGAGAAAACTAAACATAAAATTGCTTTTTTTTTATTATTAAACGGAGGTTTACTGAACAAATTGTGTTTTTGTCTTTAAATATATTAAATTAAATTAAAACTAAAAGTTTAAGGATAAAAAAAAAGATCTCTGCTAATGCTATAAACTATGTAGGGAGCCCTAACTTGAAAGAAGCCCAAACTATTAGCCTAAATTCAATTGCTTTTTATTTTTAAAATAACAAATTGTATGCAAACCTGTAAGCTGCACCTAAGGCAGTTTTTGCATTAACTTCTAAATGTTTTTACTCCAGTTCATTGTTGAAATATAATCATTTCTACACAGTAGCTGTTATTTTAACATCAGATTTATTTAAACATACATGAAATAGCCTAATCAGGATATCACTAAAAGATTAAGTAAAATAATGAATATATTGGCTAATACAGTGCATATATTAAGCGAAAGAGTTCATTTCTCTAGCGAACTAACAAGCTGTGAACACTGAATGGTTTTTCTGAGGTAAATGCATCATGACATATTGTTGAATACGGACGCTTTCATTGATGTCTTTCCACCGTTGAAACACTGAATGAGCGATTACATGAGATATGACCCTTTCAGTAAGTTGTACTGAATCTTGCAACATACCTTCAGATGTTCTTTCATGTTTATTCTGTAACTAGTATTAAGGAGGAAGAGATGAACACATTCACTTGCGCTCCGCGCTCGCGCTGCCGGTTGAACTGAGGTGCCTGTACAGTGATCTGTCACCCCACATCAAAGCACGTCAAAATGGCATTTTCTGTTTAAACTTCATGATTTCGTGGACAGAATTTGAAGGATGACACTTTGTTTCTTATCGAAAGTAACAAAACGCAGAGCTTATTGCGGTTATTGGTGGTGAATATTGGTTGCAATGTAATGCTTCGGTACACACGTGCACCGTACCGAAAGCCCTGTACCGAAACGGTTCGGTACAAATACGTGTACCGTTACACCCCTACTTGCCTTAAACACCATAAACAAAGTTCACACAGATAATTTAAGAAAGCTAACATTACACACTATTGGAGAGATTTATAAAGAATGAAGTTGTGTTTATGCATTATACAGACTGCAAGTGTTTAAAAAAATGAAAATAACGACGGTCTTGTCTCCGTGAATACAGTAAGAAACGATGGTAACTTTAACCACATTTAACAGTACATTAGCAACATGCTAACGAAACATTTAGAAAGACAATTTACAAACATCACTAAAAATATCATGATATCAATGATCATGTCCGTTATTATTACTCCATCTGCCATTTTTCACTATTGTCCTTGCTTGCTTACCTAGTCTGTTGATTCAGCTGTGCACATCCAGACGTTAATACTGGCTGCCCTTGTGTAATGCCTTGAACATGAGCTGGCATATGCAAATATTGGGGGCGTACACCCTGCCCTGACTGTTACGTAACAGTTTGTGTTATGTTGAGATTCGCCTGTTCTTCAGAGGTCGTTTAAACAAATAAGATTTATATAAGAAGGAGGAAACAATAGAGTTTGAGACTCACTGTATGTCATGTCCATGTACTGAACTCTTGTTATTCAACTATGCCAAGGTAAATTCAATTTTTGAATCTAGGTCACCTTTAAATTGGATAATATTTAGAGCTTTGAAGTGCTGGAAAAGTGTGAAACACTTGAAAGTCCTTGAAAAAAGTGCTTGAATTTCACTCTCAAAAGGTTGTACATTTGACTATTTGTGCCACAATACAATGATTACAGTTAGTGTTACTACATTAAATCCATGGTGAATAGGGCTGGGCGATATATCACATGCAATTGTCACACGCATTTTGTCAGTAAAGCCGGTTCCCTGATTACCGCTAAATCGCCATCACCTGCTTTCAAAAGGAGTGGCATTTAATAGACAGAGCCGTAGTTCACTGACAAGCTACGCAATATAAATGCCGCTCCATTTGAAAGCAGGTGATGGCGATTTAGCGGTAATCAGGGAACCGGCTTTACTGACGAAATGCGCATGAAAATCGCATGCGATATATCGCCCAGCTCTAATGGTGAATGTTGGTGATTTGTGGACTGAAAAGCCTTCTATACGTAACTTGTTTGTTCATGGCACAATGTTTCTCTTGGTTTCCACATCAGCGCTGTTTGATATATATGGTTTATAACAGAGAATTCTCCGCCGAATTTGAATGCTTCTCAGTAGATCACACAGCGATGTTAAGTCTGCGGCGAATGCAAACGCATTCTCACTGGATCTCCCAGCACTGTGTAATAATTGTCATTTTGTGTGTGTATGTGTGCAAATAATAAACTTTCACTGTATAATGGTGAAATGAAATTAATCGCATGCGTTCCGAATCGTGGGACCTGGTTCGTACGGATCACGGATCAACTACAATCCATTGCACCCCCAAGTAACTGTGGTGCGTGATCGAGATCGGCCCCTGAGAAAACCTGTTCTGAGCTCGTGCTGCGGTTTCTATTAGAAACTTTCTAATATCGGTCCGCGCAGCACAGCTCAAATGAGAAGCACGTTTTCGTTCTGCTTTCGTTTTGTTTGCTGTTTGATGTTTTATATATACAACAGAAGAGGCAGCTCTTATCAGTTGGGCAACTAATAAAATGTACTTGCACCGGCAAGAAAAAAAGGTAGCATTCTGGAGCCTTGGTATGTTTGTAATTTTACTAATTTTTTTTTTCAATCCTCAAAAAAAATAAAAAAATAAAAATTGCAGCGACAAACTGCAGGTTTAGAATAGATCTTAAGTTACACAGTTAACCTACTCTTTCAAAATATTGTGAAGAATCTTGTAATGCTTAACAGAAATTTTTCTTGCTCACCCATAAGACAAAAATGCATGCTTTTGCATCTGTGCAGGAAAGAGAAACAACCAAACGTGGTTGAAATGAACTCCTCCGGGCCACTGCCGGACTCGGCAGAGGGATCGAGACCTTGTAAGCACTAAGGTCACAAAAGCAAAACAAGCCCTAATCAACCACTCTTCTTTGTAAGCCTGCATTGCTCCGTGTATGAAGAATGGGCTTTATTCATTTCAACACAGAAGCCCCCCCTTCTCCGGCTCCAGAATTCCTGGCTGACATTCCCTCAATCTTCCAGCTCCAACAGGCCTCAAAAGGAACTATTTTTCCTCCCTCGTTGAGTCTGCCCCAAGGGCATCGCCGTCCCGTATGGCCTGGAGTTCCTGCACCCTTTTGCCTGAAGATGCTGTGTCTTTAAAAGAAGGACTCTAACAGCTGTCTGTATCTAGAGTGGGGAATGAGGGCGAAAAAGAGAGAGGGAGGGGGTACTGCTGATGCTGCTGACTTTGTTTTTCCCCTTCCCTTGCCTTTCCAGCCTGGAATGCCCTTGTGACAACTGCGTGTCCGTATCCAAAGCGCTGCAGCACCACAGTGTTTTCACAGCCCTCCAAACCCATTCCAATGGTGTTTTTTGCAAACCTAGCTCTTGTTATAAAATTCACATTCCTGCGCTACGACGGCACTCCCCCATGCCGTTGCTCCTGTGTTGCCATGGCTTGGAATTAGGACGAAAAGCATGGTGTAAACAAACACAGGTTGGCAGGCCATGTGATGTTGACCACCTTTGGACCCAATGGAGACTGGCTGTCTTATGATGAGGGGCCAAAGTTCTCTCCCACGCCACATACACCACAAACTAGCTCCAGACTCATTTTTCTATGATGCAGTACTACTGGCCCCAGTCTAGTGGGTATTGATCTGCGTTTCTGCAAATGTTAATCAATGTGTAGAGCTGGAATCAGTACGCAGTGTGAGTGCATAAAATATGCATTTCCCCCCTAAAAAGTTCCTACCACTCAGCATGGGTGCAAGGATGACTGACGGTTAAAGCGATAGTTTACTCAAAAAAGAAAATTGTTTACTCACCCTTATGTTGTTCCAAATCTGTACGACTTTATTTCTTCTGTGAAACAAAAAACAAGATATTTAAAAATGTCTGTTATTTTGTCCAATGAAAGTCAGTAGGGTCAGAGTTTTTACATGAACTATCCTTTTAAAATGTGAAGTATTGAAAAACCTTGTAATTTTACGCATTCTGGAGCCTTGTAATTTTACAGTTGCTAAATAGATATGCTTGGATTAGCCAAAACATGATATGCCAACATTTAGGGAGATAATGTACTAGTCTGAATAACCGAATAGAATGAAGATGTCCCAGTTTAAACTGTACAGCTGTTTAATAAAACATGGACTGCTGATAGACTGCTGGCACTTTTTTAAAGATTCATTTGGGGACTTAAGATATGCAAAATATGTCCTACTGTTACATCCTGTCTGTTCAGAATAGCAGAGTAGGAGAGGTGTTAACATCTCTATATAGCAACTTAATGCTGAGTCTCTAAGCTGGCAGAGTAATGGAGAGAGATTGCCAGCTGTACTGTTGTGTTGCTTAAGCATTTTCTTTGCTCTTCGTTGCAGGATTAGATTTAACTATACAATTTAAGCAGTGAAATGCTGGATTTAACAAGTCAGAATGCATTTGGTTATCCATACGGCTTCATTTAGCAGTTTTCACTGACAGAGCTGAAATACTAACTTAGCTCAATCACCACAACCCTATATATAATAATGTGAGTGTGTGTCTATACATATATATGTATATATATCGGCTACATTTTTCATGTGGAGAAAAAAAGTCAGCCTCAAACTTGTTAATTGCCATCAAGTCAAACATCATGCTAACCATACAGACAGTTTAGTCCCTCTAGTTGGCTGGTGCTGAAATTGACCTCATGTTCAGAGTCACTAAAGTGTCTAGAACGATAAAGTTGTAGTTTTGAAATGGTCTGACAGAGCTGTTTCAGCTTCAGTAAGTAAAGTACAAATGGAATCACTCATCCATGATGTAGCAGTATATGTATGCTGCACTTTTGTTGCCTCCAGACTAAGGATGGGTGACACAACTAATTTCATTAACGTTTAAACGGAAATTTTGTAATCAAATAGTCGACTAGTCTAACAACCCCCCCAGAGGAAAAAGTCTGTATATGCGATCCTTTTGGAATAGCCTACTTACTCTAAATCAAAAAAAAAATATGCAGTGTCCTTGCCTTGCATTATGATTATAGACATGTATCATATTTGCGTTCTGATGTAGAACCTGGAAGCGATGAACGTAAACTACGTATGAGAATGACACGAGAAGATATTGTTGATTAAAGTTATTATTTTTGTTTTGTTTTTGTGCACAAAAATCTTGTTGCTTCATAAAATTAAAGTTAAACCACTGCAGTCACGTCAACTTTTTAAAGGTGCTCTAAGCGATCCTGGGTGGAGTAACTTCCTGTTGACGTTCGAAGTGTTGTCAAACAAAACAGGCTAGCTAGACCCTCCCTCCTCCTCCCCCTCCCCTCCGTGCTTCCTGAAACAGTCATGAACGCGCATTTAAATTCATTCTTGTCGGTTATTGGCTGGAGCACTGTTTATTATGTTTGGTGGTCCAGGCTGCACCAGGTAGTTTTTGTTGCCATTTCTCGGAGCTTGTGGCCACTACAGAGACTGTGTTTTTTTACAGTGTGTTCAGGGGACAGGCAGCTATCGGATAGTGAGGAGATGTTTGCTGTATGTGACAAAAAATGTTTTGGTCTAAAAACGCGTGACATCACTTAGAGCAATGCCTTTAGTACTAGTGATCGACCGATGTATCGGTTTACTGATATTTTTCCCGATATTTAAGCATTTTTCCATTATCGGGTATCGGTTTTGTAATATCGGATTCGCCATCTTGTGGCCGTTTTGAGACTTCCTCCGTCTGAGGAGATCAGTCAACAACAACTCAGTGCACAGGTAAAGTATATGTTCTACTTGGTTTGCTTTAATTAATCAACTTTATTTAACATAACAGACATGCACAAATGAGATCTGACACATAAATTCCTGATATAGTTAATTTATGCTGCTTGTTTCTTTTGTGTTCTGCAGAAGAAAGTCAGTCATACAGATTTGTAATGACATGAGGGTGAGTAAATGATGACAGAATTTTCATTTATGAGTGAACTGTCCCTTTAACATAACAGTTGTTGGCTGTTTTTGGGTGAACAATTTCTTTAAGAACAAAGTTGTGATCATGACAATGTAAGAAAGAAAAAACAATGCATGGCCTCTTAGGGATGGGAAGCCGCATTTCTACAAATCAACTCTTTCAAACAGTTCATTTGAAGGAACTGGTTCAATAAAATGTTTCAATGGTTCTTCTACATCATCAAGTAATTGCGTCATCATGGCATTGTTGTTCATATTTATAGAGTTTTTATGTAAAAGTGTTTATTGTAATTTCATGTGTCCCAGGTCAGTTTGTCACATCGATGATTCAGATAATTTAGAACTTAAGTAGTTTTCCCAGTAGAATAGATGTGATTAGGGGTAATTTAATGTCAGTTCTGGTTTTTGGCATCAGTTCTGTTATCATTATGCATCTTGAAATCAAGAGAAACTGAAAGGCTGAAAAGGAAATGAATCTCAGGTAGATTGTGTAGAAGAGGATATACAGAAACACTACAGCTTAATCCACTCCCCACGTTTAGTGACCCAACTTGCCCTGTCTATTTACTTCCGATGTAACTGATTGATTGCTCTGATCATTGTAGTTTATTTCTGTACCTGTGCATTTTAAACTGCCCAATCTTGTTTTGTTTTTTTATGATCCTTTTATAAAATGTGCTTATGGAAGATCTCTCAATCTCTCCTACCCTGTCACTCTTGCACATTCTTTCTCTCTCTCTCCTTCTCCCAGTGGGAAAGTAATATATTCCAAATAATCTAGGATAAGTAAGAATAAGCTTTATTAGCTTTCATTAAGCCTCCTTGCCCACTGAAGAGCCCTATAAATAGTTATTTCCTTTTCCTCATAACATTGACTTATTATGACTCAATCTGAACCAAGGACACACTGCAGGCTCTCGGTGACACAAGACTTCTGATAATGGCTCACAAATTGAACAGAAAAGAATTACAGTGGGCATGAATTTTAAAAAGGGCATGTTTGGTGAAGAAAGGGGTCGGTTAGTTTTAATGTTTGATGGTTATATGCAGTGGTTCAATACTGGTGGGTTGCAAAAAATGCAACAAGTCATAAAATTGTGCAAAGTTAGGATATCTAAATAAATAGGCTCATTAACTTTTAAAAGGAGGGAGAAGAAGTTTCAATCTGGTTTCATGAGAAGTTGTAATAAATAGTATGAGATAGCAGAAACGATTTGAGTCGTGCAAAAACTACAACCTAAACCCACAAACGATTGTATTGGGAATGCTTGTCATCTGTCAAATCTGTCTCATACAACTGTTATGTGGTTGATGCCAGTATGGACAGGTTGCACATATGCACAGGTTCCCATTTTTCTTATGGTTTGTGCTGATCGCAATATGTTTTGTTTGCTGGTGAGAACATTAAACCAACAAATTCAATTCATTCCTATTTAGTCCAAGTTCATTCGTTTTTCTAGTTGTTGTGCATGTTCTTATATACCTTTCATTGGTAATATTAATAAATGTAAATATTAATTTATTGTGTTTGATGCTGTGTTGGGTTGCAAGAGATTCATGATTGGTAAACAGGATGCAGAACAAAGCAGTATGACTGACAATATATTATAACACAGAAGAGCTTGCCAACCTTTTTCTGACCTCTCTGTGGCTGGCAGATGGTATTCATTCTTAAAAATGGATTTGCAGTACAACCTCCTCCCCTCCTCCCTAAGGGTACATGACTGGACAAAAAAATCTTATTGAGAATCCATGGAGTTGCACAATGAGGCTTATTACAATGTGAAAGTATGTTGTTTGTGTGAGTTGTTAATGATACACAGACAATGTGTTCTATTGCACTATGATTAGAGAATAGATGGTTTTGTAAAGGGGTCATATTTACAACATTCAGTCTGCCTGTAATGCTTTAAATGACTAATACATGACTAGAGTACAAAAAAGCTTCCTTTAAAAAAAACCCTGTCCATCTGAGACTTTAAAAAGATAGTGTGATTGAGCTCAGAGTTGTAGTGGTAACTCAAGGTTTCTCAAGATCTCTTTCTTTCTTGTCACACCAGCCTTTAACTGTAGATTTAATAGCGTGAGCCTGAATGTTTTAATTAATCGTTTTTGTATAAGTGGCAAAGCAACTCATGACTCAATGCATCTTTCCCCCATAAACCAATTAACTAAAAGCTCAACTAATTAAGTTTCACAATATTGAAATGAGACATGAATACATGATGCACAGTAAGTGGCTTTGTTAATTGGACATTGTTCTGATATTCTTTTGTTTGAGTAATTTCTTGGCTCTTTTATTGCTAAATTAATTTATTTGCTTCCCAGGACCGTGCAGTTCCTTTTGATTTGATTGTTAGATTGTATGACTTGTTTAATGCTGTGGACTCAAATAATTAACATCTTTTCTGCTTCCAAATATTGTATGGGTCTGATGTCGCTTTCATGAACTAATACAGAACTATGGTTTTGGAAGAGTACTGTCCCACTTTTGGCAAGTTTTACAACATATTACAAGAATGAAGATAATGTGTGTGTGTGTGTGTTTTTTTTTTTTTTTTGTAAATATGTTTATTTGATCAATGATAGAGGCTGCATTCAAATAATCGCATAGTATCTGACAAAAGAAGTTTGTCCAAAACCACAGTACTCATAAAAAAAGTTGGCAAAAAGTACCCAGATGACCAGTGAGATTATAACCAGTATATATATCAGTATACGCTGCCTGGCCAAAAAAAAGTTGCAGTTTGGATTTTAATAGGCAAATACTTAAGAATCTATGAATTGATCATTATTACAGTGATTATTATGTTTCTAGCATGTTATATGTTTGCCAACGGTTCTTTTAACCCTTAAAGATGGAGTGTGTAGCTTTTCATTTCTTAAACAAACATGTAGGAAGACACATCATGGCCATATTCCAGGATGACAAAGTCGAGATTCATCAGGGTTAAAACTGTGAAAGAATGGTTCAGAGAGCATGAAGAATCATTTCCACACATGAATTGGCACCTCTGAGTCCAGACCTTAATTTCATTGAAAGTCTTTGGGATGTGCTGGAGTAGACTTGACAGAGTGCTCACCTCTTGCATTGTCAATACAAGATCTTGACCAAAAACTGATGCACCTCTTAATGGAAATAACATCACAACATTTATTTCCATTGAGAGGTGCATCATTTTTTTGGTCAAGATCTTGTATTGACAATGCAAGAGGTGAGCACTCTGTAAAGTCTACTCCAGCACATCCCGAATACTTACACTGAGGTTAAGATCAGGGCCAATTCATGTGTGAAAATGATTCTTCATGCTACCTCCCAACAATTCTTTCACAATTTGAGCCTGATGAATCTTGACATTGTCATTCTGGAGTATGGCCCTGATATTAATACATGGTTGTTTAAGAAATGAAAAGCTACACACTCCATCTTTTAGGGTTAAAAGAACCGTTGCCAAACATATAACATGCTAGAAAAATAATAATCACTGCAATAATGATCAATTCATAGACTCTTAAGTATTTGCCTATTAAAATCCAAACAGCGACTTTTTTTTGGCCGGGCAGTGTATTTCATTCTATTATAAAGGATGTTTTAAAAGCATGAAATTGACTAAAATAATAATGAAAAAAATTGTATACACTTTTTAATATTGAAGACATTTTAATATTTTTTTCCTCTCAGCAGCCTTTTACACTACAGCTTAGGATAGTTGCTATATTGAAGAGTTTTAGACTGTACTAGTCCCGTTAGTTACAAGGCATTTTCAACTAAGGAAAGCAAAGATGGCATAATTCAAATTGCATACTTCTAGTGAGTCCTTCATCAGTTGAGCAACTGCATTTGAGATTAAAGTCAATGATAACATATTTTAGACCTCCTTGTGCATGACAACCAATATCTACCTTCAATTGCCAAATATTGCCAGCGGGGCATTTTTTAAACCTTAATTTAAAAATACACACATTTTAAGCTTTGTACCTTTAGTCATTGCCTGCAGAAAGAACATGTAAAATGTGCATAAAATTGGCACAATCAGATACCGAAGTCATCTCTGCTCTTTTGAAATATCTTTGAAAAAGGCTCTTCATAAACTTCTTGTGTAAGAGGCTAAAGGGATATTCAATCTCAAGGGTTATCCTTATCCCTGGGAGAATCGTGTTTTGCCAGAAAGATATCGCTTGTCTTATCCGCTGCACCTTATAACCTCCCCTCCATCTAACATATTCATCTGTTACCGATGTTTCCACAGTCAGTCACACATCTACATCTCATTGTTTATGCACTTATTTTGTTGTCTGTTTTCCTTTGTCTCGCTCTGTTGTGTTTGGATCCCTCCCGTAAAAAAGAATGCTTTGGAAAATAGCCCTCTAACTTTTTTTTTTATGAGGCTAGAGAAAAAGTGAGAGGAAAAACACAAGTGCCTGGAGCATCTTAATGCTTTTGAAAGGGGAGGGGGGGAGATGGGAGGGGGGGGATGGGGGGGAGATGGGGGTAGGGAGGGAAACGGCACATTTGCAGCTTTCACCTACCTGGAAGGAAAGGAACAGGCTTGTGTAAAGTGTGGAAGACAGTTGAAAGAGGCTTAGAGGAGTGTGCTACTCTGCCGCAACATATGGCTGTAAAAATAGTGCAAACTCATAAAGGGTGAACCACATGGTTAGAATAAAAGATTGTAAATAAAAATCCACAGTAAGCCGTTTTCTATTCCCATATACACACAAGTATGCAATTCATCATTATGATCAGTTTCAGAGGACCCTTTTCACACATGTGGTGATAGGTTATTAACATCGTAATTCTAGCAATTCTTTATAATTTTTAACACTTTTCTAATACAACTCTGGAGGTAACGTAATTAATTTTTCAGTACTTTTTCCTCTTTTTGTAAAGTCATAGAAACGCTGTTGTGGGTTTTTTTCTTTTGCTATTGGGGATGCAATAATATAGTTGTTGTAGTTTTTGTTCACCAGTATAGAAGTTTACCCAACTATTACAACTTCCACTTCTGAGAACCCTGGAAATGTGAAAAGTGTCCATTGTCAGGATATTGAAAATTACAATGCTAAGCACTTTTCTAGATTAAAGAATTCATGTTCATTCAATATCACATAAACCTGGTAAACGGGGAAAAAAAACCCATTGGCACTGCTTGCGTTAATGTGTCGCATTAAGCTTTGAAAAGACTGAAAAATTCAGATTAGTCATCCATAAATGCTGTGGATCTGTTATCGTGACTATATAAGCTTACTCCCCCTCTTTTTGCAGGTGGCCACTTCAAAACTTCTGTTAAATGTGTGTAGTTGAAGTAGCATATTCACTGCACTCTTGTTCTTAACCAAATCCAGTTGGATTGTGAGACTTGGAAGCTAGAAGGTGACTTGTCACAATATGTGTTGCAAATTTTCAAACCTGGCATTTAGCTCTGTCAGCAGGAAGACGCTGGATCAGGTTACAACCTTTGAAATGCAAGGAGGGAAAAAACTCTCCCCTCCCCCCATTCTGCAGACTGGGCTATTTGTAGCAGGAGCTTCCAAACAATGTCAGTGCAATCACACCATGCAGCAAAAGACACTGACGAATTTCATGCCTGGTTAGACTCCCCTTGTTTGTTACTACCCCTCTCATCCTCCCCTTCTTTGTTGTAGGTGTTGTTGCCATTTCTGATTTCATCTAAAGGTGCTGGTGCTACAGAATCGGTGTAGGTTTCATTTGAATGTTTGGTGGGACAATACTGGGTATCACATGCACAATCCAAAATAAGCTTAATGCTTCATTTTGAGACAAATGTTGTGGGTACAAACTGGTATGTTTTAAACAACCTTGAACACCAAGTTGTTTTAAATTCCTAAAGAACAACACAGTCATAATTTATTAGTGTTGATTTGACCTATATCTTCTTGCTTTTATTTACAATGAAACTGAATGAAGGCTAGGGGCTGTCAAGCTCCAAAAATATTATTCCAAGGCTTCTAAAGCCATACAGTGGCTATGTGCCCCATTTGTTGATTGAATTGATTTGTATTTGTGTATACAGGGCAGTTGTGGCCTAATGGTTAGAGAGTCAGACTTGTAACCCAAAGGTCATGGGTTTAAGTCTCAGTACCGGCAGGAAATGTAGGTGGGGGAGTGAATGAACAACGCTCTCTTCTCAAATTTCTAATCGCGATTGGGATTACGGGTGCCACGATTTCGTAATCATTCAAAGGCACAATTACAACAAAAAATATCCACTTACATTAATCTGCGTGCTTAAGAGGTGTGTTAGAGAGCATGTTATGTTGTGAGAAGCGAATCATGACTACTTCAGAGTATAAAAGTTCTAACCCAGCAAAAAAGGAACTACCAGTGATGTAAGTGTACACTGATTGGTCGAACGAACGTGAAACGCCAGCACCATAGACTGTAAAAAAATATGGACGTAGTGTCCATGACGTCACCCATAGAGTTCTGAACATCAGTTTTGATGCGCAAATGAGGCCGCGGCCATCTTAGCAGCGCATCACCGCACGTCACTCCCGGATAACTGAAAAGGAGCAAAGAGGCGGGACGAAGTTGGAGCCCATGCGACTTGTTGCTGAAACCACGCCCGCCTAGCTATCTATCTTAGATACTATCTAAAATATTAATAAAGATAACAATACCATTAGATAGTACTAAAGGTTTACTGTCAATCTACAGTGCTTTTTAAGATAACGTTATAGATGCTCCAACACCAGTAAGCTAATTAATTTGTGTGGGGTGTGCAAATAACACAAAAAAATCAACTGGGACTTCATACCTTTTAATAAAATAGAGATCGTGAGATGAATCTAATCCATTGCACTTGTATAACTCTCAAATGTTCTCTCAAACTAATGAGCATGTTTCCAAAGCATAATTTTTTAAAATAGTGCAGCAGTTTTAGTTATATCCAAGCAGTGCTGTCGGAGTTGTATATCCTCCTGGTATTGTCATTGTAGTAAATCTCAGGAACAAAACTTTTAGCCAATGCCACGACGACCCAATAACGTGTTCCGCATGCGAGCACATGTACACAGACTGACATCTATCTCGAGTATGCAGCAAGCCATATATTGTATAAAATAATCCAGAAAAAAGCACAAATATGGCTGAGATGCCAAATTCAGTGGCTGAAATTAGCTGCTGAGGTTCACAGACAGCAGCGCCAATCCACCTGTCACTCAAGTGACCACGCCCTTAATTATGCAGAACTTTAAGGCTTAATATAATTTAAACAGATGAGTTATAAAAAAATTCACCCCTCTCAGAGTTGTCATGAAGGGCAAAATTAGCAGTATAGACCAAAACTCAATTTGAACCAGAGTGTAAACATGTTTTTTTCTGCTGTAAACTTGGCTGTTTTAACATTATGGTCAATGAGATTCTGCTCCCTTTTTGCAGCCTGTTCCTAGCGGCCAGTCGATGAATCGCAGTTTAAATTACTTCCGTATTTGCTTCACGAGAGACTGGGGGAGGTTGCCGCTTGGCCAGCACCCGCCATTTTTAAAAAGTAGTGTACACAGCCTATATATTTACTCCACGAACTAAGTCTACAATCATGGAATACAGTGATAGATGGACCTCTCAACCTTACACTAAGGAGAAAATCCAGCGTGACTGTGAGCGGACCAAGCGAAACATGATAATGTATTACTGCTCAGCTAGAGACATTGGGCATCAACCACACGACAAAAGCTAATACTTTTTCATTTACTATCTACATTCTTTGTATAATAATGTATTAGACAGGACTGTTAAACAGATTGTAACTAATGAAAAAGGAGAATGAAAGTACTGTGTGCTCAGGCTCTGTATGAGCTGTTCTCAGCACCATCAAAATAAAAGACTGCTGCGCCGTCAAAATAAAAGTCACAACAACAAGCGCAGTTTACATCACTTCAGAGTTCATACTGGCGGTGTGAATGCAACCAGGAAAATGACACTAGGGAAACATTGGAGACACCATACTTGGCTATACGTTACGTCATATTTAATAATTTCAGAAATTGGACGTCATTAAAATTTCAGCAACACCAGTATGTCTGATTAGTTCTCAGAAACCCTGTAACAGGAAATGATTTTCAAAATAATTGATATATTGGTCAAAACCCAAGCCACATTATTCTGATTCCAATTTGAATTTGTTTTCCATGGTGACAAGACAGTGTAAAACAAGGCAGTATAGTCTCGCCGCCTTAAACTGCAAGCAATGAACTAAGAGTTTGAGACGTGACGGTCAGCCATCTGTCTTTGAAATTTTAAAGGCAGCTGTCACCTCAGTCCAGAGTATCAAGAAGCTGCAGTCTGAGCAATGGCTATGGCAGCGAAGGCTGAAGCCCTTGGCAATTAGAGTCCGGGTGAAATATTTGCTCACTGTCAGGGAGGGAGAGAGAGGGAGAGACTCCCCGGGAGGGGGAGAAGTAGGGGAGGTGATGCACCCGAGGGATTCGCACTCAGGAGCACAGAAGCTGCTCGTGAGCTTCATTTGATATGGAAGGTTGTGCAAGGCTCTTTATCTCAGCTCTTTTTTTTCAGTAAGCACAAAGGATGGCAGGGGGCACTGCTTTAGAGAGTTTGCTCTTTACACTGCCGAGGAATTAACCTTCAAAACACCACTGTTATATCCTGGAGAGGTTAGCGTTCTGCCTTCAAAGCTCCACTGTAAAGTAGACAAAAATATTTGCACCACAGAGATGGGGTTTTGAAATGACCTTTAAAAAGTTCTGTCTTGATTTTTGAAGTCTTTAATCTTGCACTTTGGTCTTGGTGAAGGTATTTCATCTCTAGATGTAATTTGTACAGTTGGACTATTGTTCCATTTGTTGTTTCTGTGCTTCTTGTGTTATAATTTGTGTCTTCCACTGCCCTCTGGACTTTTCCTGGTGGAGTTATGGCATTAAATTTTTCATCTCATGTCAGGCTTGTGTGAAGGAGTATTAGGAACAGCAATAGAGTCTGAAGTTTCTGTTATGAAGTTGACAGCTTGGTTGAACAAGCTTCTGCTGACACGCCAAACGCTATGACAAGCACAGCAACTGCACTTCTTGGTATTTAGTATTTTATTGCTTGTGCAGGAAAATTGTTACAACATAGTTAACTAGATGCATGGATTTTTCCAGATGTGGCTCAGTGATGGAGTGTGTGTGTGCTACCTTTACACTAAGGGTGCATTCACACTTGTAGTTCGGTTCGTTTGGTTCATTTGGTCCGGACCAAAGAAGAAAAAAAAAACATTTAGTCCTGGTCCGGTTAGCGTTCAGATTGGCAATTTTATCACCGAACCAAAAGATACCAAACCTTAAGGCATAGGGATACATTCACAACGTGATTGGTCGGATTTGATGACGTATTGCCTATTTTGAGACGGAATTTACCGAACATCCAAAACAATGCTGTTTGCTGAGGTAAATGCGCTCATTGTGTGTGCGTAGCGGTGCATAGCCTGCATGTGATGGCATTTTGGCCAGCTGGGAACTCGTGAAGAGCTTATAAAATGTTTAAAGTAGTGAGGATTCTGTCCTTTTTAGGGTCTCATCTTCCTGTTTTTGGTTGGGTTACATGTCTTTGGTCTGTGTTGCATTCATATATAATTCGAACCGCACCAGAGTTCGTTTGGAAGCGGACCGAGACCCATCTTTTCAGCGGTCTCGGTCCGCTTGTTTGGTGCACACCAGGGTTCAGATGGCAGCGTTTACATATGTTCAAATAAACCGCACTAACCGAGCAATCGCACCAGGGTTCGTTTTAATCGAACCAAACATGACAAGTGTGAACGCACCCTAAGAAGAAATTGATTCTTTGGGGAACCAAAAATGGTTCTTCTGTGTTATAATCACTGCAAAACCCCCTTTTTGGAACCTTTATGGAATGTAGGAAACGTTTGCATAAGGATTAAAACTTTATTGTAATTTATAGTTATTAGGTTTGAAGTAAGTGATGCACAATATATCGTTAACATTTTGGTAATTTAACTTTTTTAAAATCTTTTTTAAAAGTTTTTAGTGTTTGTTTTTAATTTATTTAGAAAAAAGACAGTTTATAGGTTTCCTTGGCAAGTTGGCAACTACATGCAATAAGTTTAAGTTGAGGTACTATAATTACTAAAACTATAATAAAAAACAAAGCTAAACAGAAATAACAAAAAAAAAACTGATAAAAATGGCAAAAGCACATTATAAAATGTACTAAAACAAACTAAAATTCAAATAAATCAGAAAAGTATAAAAATAAAACATAATTCAAAATATTAAATACTCTAAAGGCATCTTTACACAGCCGATTTATGGCTGTTCTGAAGCGGGTCTGTACCTGCTCAGAATTCAGTGTAAAGACGCAATGCCGTGTTAAAGAAGACCTAAAATACGCCGGGTCTGACCCACCTCAGCCCCTAGTATCAAAGGCGAGTCTGATACTGTTCTGGTTCAGTGTAAATGAACGCGAAATATAGCCGCTCTAAACCACGTCATTGTCATGACAACCAAAAGCATTCCAGTCAGCTCAGGCGGCGCGAGATTCAAGAAGCAAGAGACGAAACATATAACTTAGGGCAAATAATAAAAATAATGTCTTCCAACAAGGGGCATTGAAGTAAAAGAGTCCTGTGCTCACATCGTGAAGCAAACCACCAAAATAACAGCAGATAATCGTCGTGTGTCATCAATTGGCTTTCGCCGTTTCCTAGAGACTGTCGGATCAACGCGCTGCTACATTTCTCTCAGATAAAGTAAATGCTTAACACAATCGGCGTCACTTTGATTGTGTACTGTTATATTATATTCCAAAAATCATCTCCTTGAGGATCTCCCACACACGACGGTCTGTCTGGTGATCTGCTGCTGCCTGATACACGCAAATGCTAGCATCATTTGTTGTTTCTGTCTCTTTGAAAAAAAAAAAAATGTTCGACCTCTTTTAATCCTGTTGTGAACTACCCGGTGTAATAATGAATAATTTTTTTGTTGCATCGTTCAATTTTTATTATGACAAACATCAAAGCGTGAGATATAGCACACAGTTTACTAACTTGTTACTTTAAATGTTCGTATTTTTTTTTATTTCGAGTTATATTTCATTGTTTATTATTTAATTTTTTTTAAATTAATTTTGTTAAAACTCTTAGTTTTGAAATACTTATGTTCAAAGCATTGTTTCCCGCGATTTTAATTCCTGTGTAAATGCGTTTATGCCGCTTCAGAACAGCATTAAACGTTCTGTGTAAATGCACATTTTTGTGGTATTATGCCGCTTCAGAGTTGGTTTCTGTGCCGCTTTTTCTGTGTAAAGATGCCTTAAGTAAGCAATAAGGTACGAGAGGCTGTGCTGTATCGTGAATAAGTCACGGCTGAAGGGCGTTGTCACAGAGTGCCTGCAACCCCTTCAGCCGTGACTTATTCACGATACAGCACTAGCCTTATTGCTTTTATAAAACGGTTACTACACAATACAAATATTAAAGCCAAAAATATGTATTAATGCAACTTTCATGAAGTAAACTTTCACTAAATGCCTTCCTTCCGCTGGAAAAAATAGTCCCTGACTGTGAACAGCAACAGAAGTTACATTATTATGCCATTAGATGGCGGCAAAGACTGCCTTTATGAGTGTGTCAGTCAGTAACGAAGACTTTTACATTGAAAACACATTGACAGTGTGATAGATTATGGCAAGGGAGAAGGTAGTTATTTGCAGCTTTACTCCTAAACAGGCTCAAAACAATGGAAAAAAAAGGAAATTTGTCTTGTTTTCCAGATTTATTTTTCTCCCATGGTGTAACAAAATGGCAAACACCTTGATAAGGGGAGGGAATGTTTCAAGTGCATTACTAATTACAGATGAATCACTTAACTGCAAATGTATAAACTGAAGGACAAACCTGATTGTTTAAGTACAACATTTGCAGGCGCACACATAAACAGCATGTTGATTTGAATTAATATAATTTTCAGTTATCTACTGTATAAGCATAATGACAGCGTTAATGAATTGTATAATGCCTTAAAATAAAGCCTTTGAATGTAATCATCTTTAATGACTCAAAATCTTATGTTGTTAAGATGACTTTTTAATAGCTTTTTTGTGATTCACTGTGTAATGGACCAAACCTCCATCTATGTAGTCAAAAGGCAACATGCAAAGTAATGGACAAAGATAAAATAATGATTTCTTAAACTGACATGGAAGACAAAACCTTGATTCTTCTTGACAAATACAACTAGCCACAAATGTAGGTCAATCCACATCACTGCAGCTCATCTCAACAAAGGCTGCTCATGCTGTATTACTGGGAAAAGCAAACAGTAAAAGAGAATGTGATCATCTGAAGTCACAGTTGAACAAACTCTAAAAACGAATTCAGTATTTATTGTCTGTTGACATGAGTGATACAGTACCAAAGAAAATGCATTTTATAGTTTTCTAAACAATATCACATGGGCAAGATGGATGTTGTACTGAATATCACCAGCCAAATCATATCCGTGTTGATGTTCAGTACAACAGCGCAATTGCTAGTGTAATATTGCTTTGTCTTTAAACAAAGTTAATAAATAATTTTTTTGTCCATTTATTGTATATGTGTATGCAGTGTTGGGGGTAATGCTTATTGTGCAAGTTATGTAATCAAATTAATTTTTCAAGTAACTAGTAAAGTAACGCATTACTTTTAAATTTACTTTAAATTTATTAGTAACGCAAATGACTTTGTTTTCCCATTTATTGACTGACACATGTTGAGAGAAATGGGTAGCAGAGGATTTGTGTGTTCTGTGTAAACATGATGGTTATTGTTGTTCTAGACTAAATGTGAGCAGGCATTTACTCATCTCACTTGCACAAAAACAAACACTCGCAAACTTCCCTAAGCACTTCTCCTTGGGGGAAACCCCACATTCAACTTCGTCAAGTGGGCAAGGGAAGTTTATTTGGACAGACAATTGACCCATCGATTTTGACTGAGGGAGTGAGTCTACTCAACATGTACAATTCAGCCAGCTCCAAAAACCACAATGCACCATGATTGTGATGTCACAGCAGATAGCGCTTGATTTATCCCCACCCCACACAACTCTAGTGTATGATATTGGCATTATTTTGACATTTTACTGCATTTAATATTTGTAGCTATCTTAAGCTGACTGTTTTTAACACAGTTATAGTTTATTGTATTGTCATCATTTTCATAATCATTTGTGTATTTTTTTTTATATTTTATATTTAAATATATTATTCATATTCAGTATTTCTTTACATTAAATTTTTTAACAGCCCAAGCATACACACAGGCCTATAGAATGGTGCGTAAAACAAATTCATAAGGAAAAAAAATGTGAACAATAAATCCGCTCCATAACAGATTCTTAAAGGTGCCCTAGAACTTTTTTTTAAAAGATGTAATATAAGTCTAAGGTGTCCCCTGAATGTGTCTGTGAAGTTTCAGCTCAAAATACCCCATAGATTTTTTTGTATTCATTTTTTTAACTGCCTATTTTGGGGCATCATTATAAATGAGCCGATGCAGGGTGTGTGGCCCTTTAAATCTGGTGCTCCACGCCCCAAGAGCTCGCACTTGCCTTAAACAATATAAAAAAGTTCAAACAGCTAATATAACCCTCAAAATGGATCTTTACAAAGTATTCGTCATGCAGCATGTCTAATCGTGTAAGTACAGTGTTTATTTGAATGTTTACATTTGGTTATGAATGAGTTTGAGGTTTTGCTCTGTGGCTAAAGCTAACATTACACGCTGTTGGAGAGATTTATAAAGAATGAAGTTGTGTTTATGCATTATACAGACTGCAAGTGTTTAAAAATGAAAATAGTGACGGCTCTTGTCTCCGTGAATACAGTAAGAAACGATGGTAACTTTAACCACATTTAACAGTACATTAGCAACATGCTAACGAAACATTTAGAAAGACAATTTACAAACATCACTAAAAATATCATGATATCATGAATCATGTCAGTTATTATTGCTCCATCTGCCATTTTACGCTATTGTCCTTGCTTGCTTACCTAGTCTGATGATTCAGCTGTGCACATCCAGACGTGTAATCCCTTTCATAATTTTGGGAACATGAGCTGGCATATGCAAATATTGGGGGAGTACACCCCGACTATTACGTAACAGTCAGTGTTATGTTGAGATTCGCCTGTTCTTCGGAGGTCTTTTAAACAAATGAGATTTATATAAGGAGGAAATAATGGAGTTTGAGACTCACTGAATGTCTTTTACATGTACTGAACTCTTGTTATTTAACTATACCAAGGTAAATTCAATTTTTGAATCTAGGGCACCTTTAAGGCAATCCATTTAAACACATTTCAAGGGTTCTGCCAGTAGTGGGCACTCGTGCAACGTAAGCAATGACGTACATCCGAGTGAATGAGATGGAAGGGAAGTTCTTTGCACACGGAGTCAAAAATAAAAGTTCAAAACTAAATATGACCTCACGTTGTGTCAATAACGTTTACGCACTGCCTCCGAAACTTTAGTCCGTCATAAAATTCGGATCAGGTTCGATTTTCTGTGTTTTTCGCAGCCGAGGCACACATTTTGAGAGACGTTTTGACAATTCAGAGCATATGTACAAGTGAATGCCAGAATCCCGAATGCCATCTGATAAGTTGATCCACGTCATCTACAGCACAAAGCAGTAGCACTGTATGACAAAGAAAGTAAAGTAAATTTTTTTTTTTTTTTTTGCAATGGATTCATTAATATGCATCAGACTCAGTGTGCAAGGTCTCTGCGTGATGAATTTTTAGGATCACGAATACGAAAAAATGCATACGAAAAATTTCAGACTCAGTGTGCAAAGGCCTTTAGCAAGGGAAGGGTATAAAAAATTTGACTTAAACGCAGCCATTGTTAATGGTTTTAAAGTTTGAGCTGTGCCCTCCAATGTACAGATGTGAACTTGCATTTTCCTTCAGGATTATTCATTTCACCTTTACATTTACCAAAATGTTTTTATTTTTTTATTTTATTAAAAAACAAGCACATCAAGCACAGCCCGGGTCAGAAAAAGTAACTTAAAAGTAATTAAGTGATGCAATTAGCTAGTTACTTTTTTAGGGAGTAACGCAATATTGTAACACGTTACTTTTAAATATAACTTTCCTTAATGCTGCGCATATACACTACTGCTTGCTCAATTTCTTTTTTTTTTCTTTTTTCTTTATGCTCACCATGGCTACATTTATTTGATAAAAAACAGTAATATTGTGAAATATTATTACAATTTAAATAACTAATATTCTATATATATAATATATATTATAAATGTAATTTATTCCTGTGATAATGTGAATTTTCAGCCTCATTACTCCAGTCTTCAGTGTCACATGATCCTTCAGAAATCATTCTAATTAATATGCTGATTTGATGCTCAATAAACATTTATTATTATCAATGTTGAAAATGTGTGCTGCTTCAAATTTTTGTGGAAACCAGTAGTGTATTTATACATAAAACATAACTTTTTTTTTTACCCTGTTTTTATATATAATAAATGGTTTCAGTAGTCAAGTATCAAGCTTTCCATTTCATCTGAAAATCAAACTCCGCTTTGCTT
This sequence comes from Chanodichthys erythropterus, assembly GCF_024489055.1. Lineage (NCBI taxonomy): Eukaryota > Metazoa > Chordata > Actinopteri > Cypriniformes > Xenocyprididae > Chanodichthys > Chanodichthys erythropterus. Next base: position 13,553,378 of record NC_090224.1, read on the forward strand.
CCACAAAGTAAAATGCTATGGTATATTTTGACTGTAACTGTTAAATAGATGTTTTCTTATTTAGTGATCACTGTCTGTCTATTATTGTACAGTTCCTTTACTTGGTTTGTGAGTTCATTTGTTAGCATTTTCTTGCATGGAATAAGTCAGTATGAGTTTTCTTGCTGTTATCCAGGTCAGTAGCAGGCGCAGGGAGGCTGGGAAGATGCCTTTAACACCATGCTTCACTGGGCCCAACCAAAATAGTCCAGACTAAAGTTAGCTCAGCATAACATGGTGCAGTGCTAGATGGCCCTCCACTTTGAATTCATTACCACTTGAATCTCACACTTCACTCTTGTAGTAGCTTGAATGAGGACAGTTTTGCCCGCTCTCTCTCTCTCTCTGTAGATGAATTATTCATGAAACATATTTTCATGTAGAACATTATCACCCTGAAACAGTTTGGCTATAATACTTCATTACCCAAACACACAACCTTTCTAGGTTCAGGATCTAATTTCTAATTTACGGTGAAATATGGTGTGTGGTTGGCCTTTTTGTAGACATGGTGGAAGAACTCCAGGAACTTTTTTTTTCCCCCAGGAAAGTAATAAAACCTTGAGCTCTAAGCTCTGTTTATGCATGTTTACATGTTACTCATTCTGCTGTCCTAATTCCAGCTCATTTATAACCTAAAATATCTTGGAAAAGAAAGCCTAAAGTGAGTGCAGATGGGCAGCTGTGGTTATTCCCATGTTATCTGCTTCAGCCCTTGTGAACTTGTTCCTGGAGCCACTGCTCAAATTGATTCATGTCTAATAGGGGTGTCTCCTTTATAATCATGCGTGATGCCTAGAAATGAAAAAGTATATCCAGTTGGTTTAGTGTTATGATTACCACTTTCAGTGTAAGACTTCTTGGGTTCAAATACCAGTTCTTTAGTATCTATCTATCTATCTATCTATCTATCTATCTATCTATCTATCTATCTATCTATCTATCTATCTATCTATCTATCTATCTATCTATCTATCTATCTATCTATCTATCTATCTATCTATCTATCTATCTATCTATCTATCTATCTATCATCAACTCATTCAAACTCATCCATCCATCCATCCATCCATCCATCCATCCATCCATCCATCCATCCATCCATCCATCCATCCATCCATCCATCCATCCATCCATCCATCCATCCATCCATCCATCCATCCATCCATCCATCCATCCATCCATCCATCCATCCATCCATCCATCCATCCATCCATCCAATATATCTATCATTTGCTCAAAAGGTTAGTTCACCCAAAAATGAAAATTCTGTCATTTATTTCTTACCCTCATGCCATTCCACACCCGTAAGACCTTCATTAATCTTCAGAACACACATTAAGATATTTTTGTTGAAATCCGATGGCTCCGTGAGACCTGCATAGGGAGCAATGGCATTTCCTCTCTCAAGATCCATTAATGTACTAAAACATATGTAAATCAGTTCATGTGAGTACAGTGGTTCAATAATAATATTATAAAGTGACAAGAATATTTTTGGTGCACCAAAAAACAAAATAGCGACTTATTTAGCGATGGCCGGATTCAAAACACTGCTTCATGAAGCATCGGAACACAATGAATAAGGTATATTTGATAAATAATGTATGTTTGATAAATAATTTCAGTGTTTCAGTGATTTCAGTCATTTTATCCATATGAAGTATTGAGAAAAGAAACATTAAGCTTTTATTTGAAATTTGAATATGTAATATTTGGCTTTTTTACAGCAAGGAAATCAGATGTTAAATGATTAGTTCACTTTCAAATGAAAATTAGCCCAAGCTTTACTCACCCTCAAGCCATTCTACATGTATATGGCTTTCTTCTTTCTGATGAACACAATCTGAGATATTTTAATAAATGGCCTTGTGCATCCGAGCTTTATAATGGTAGTGAACAGGGGTCATGAGTATGAGCTGAAGAAAGTGCTTCCATCCACATCCATCCATCATAATAAAGGCTTTCTGAAGTGAAGCGATGCATTTGTGTAAAAAAAAAAAAAAAAATCCATATTTAACAAGTTATGAAGTAAAATATATTCAAGTTACGAAGAAAGTGTAAACTGCTGTTGCGTCAGTTACACTTTTTTCGTAAGCTGAATAGGGAAGGCATAAGGAAGAGGATTAGGGCCAAGCAATAATAAAAAAATAAAACCATCTCGAGATTAAAGTTGTTAAATTTCATGCCATTCCACACCCGTAAGACCTTCATTAATCTTCAGAACACAAATTAAGATATTTTTGTTGAAATCCGATGGCTCCGTGAGGCCTGCATAGGGAGCAATGACATTTCCTCTCTCAAGTGAACAGGGGTTATGAGTATGAGCTGAAGAAAGTGCTTCCATCCACATCCATCCATCATAAACGTGTACTCCACACGGCTCCGGCGGGTTAATAAAGGCTTTCTGAAGTGAAGCGATGCATTTGTGTTTAAAAAAAAAAAAAAAAAAAAAAATCCATATTTAAGTTATGAAGTAAAATATATTCAAGTTACGAAGAAAGTGTAAACTGCTGTTGCGTCAGTTACACTTTTTTCGTAAGCTGAATAGGGAAGGCATAGGGAAGAGGATTAGGGCCAAGCAGTAATAAAAAAATAAAACCATCTCGAGATTAAAGTTGTTAAATTTCGAGAAAAAAGTCAAAATAAAATGTTGAGAATAAACTCATTAAATTACGAGAAAAAAATCGTTAAATTTCGAGAAAAAGGTTGAGATAAAATGTTGATGATAATTGATGATAATTGATTAAATTCATTAAATTACAATTTGTTCTCATAATTTAACGACTTTTTTCTCGTAATTTAATGACTTTATTCTCAACATTTATCTCGACCTTTTTCTCGAAATTTAACAAGTTTTTTCTCGTTACACCTAGGATGGCTTGAGGGTGAGTAAAGCTTGGTCCAATTTTCATTTGAAAGTGAACTAATCTTTAAGGGTTATGTGGCGCAAATAAGTCATGAAACTATGAATAGCAGAGTGAAACCATCAGTGATATTTCATAGTCACTGCATATGTGTGTGCATATAAATTTTGGCTGCTCAAAAGAAAAGATGCGCCCTGTTCCCAAGATCATAGATTGTGAAAACTCAATGTGTAAAACGAAGCATCAAGAGACAAGAGACAATAAGACAAGAAAATGTTCAATGTAACAATACAGCATAACAGAAACTGCTACAAAGCTGCAGAGGGAATTAAGACGCCTGTTTTATGAACACAAACTGCCTAAGCACTGTGTGATCTTGCATTGAAATAAGTAGATTTGAAGTATCTCCTGGTGTGGTGAGAAACCACTGTTTGTATTAGCATCAGATTAAAACACACAAATGATTAATCTCAACAGGAATGATATTTAAGACTGCAGTGACAACGCTGAGAGTATTTAAGCAAATTTAGCGTTTTCCCTGCTGTGATCTCGAGGACTAGCACTGTCACAGCTGAAAGATAAACAGGAGGCAAAGGAGCCTGATTCAGCCAAATCTTGTCTCTTGTAATCAGTGCAATAACACTAAGCAATGGGGTCGGTATGGGAGAAAGGAACTTGACCGAGAGGTTTCAGCAATATCCTGTCAATCACTGCACACTGTTAGCTCTAATGATCATTGCACTGAGCCATCTTCATCAATCTAGGGCAAATCATCTCTCCGAGAGAGAATTTGGAGTAAGTGATGAGTGACATCTCGACGTGGAAAAATATGAGCCGATCACTTTCTTTCCTGCACTGGCACCGACGTGGTAATTAACAAGGGCAGAAATGGGATCAGCTGATGACTAATGGTTAATTATCACTTATGCCTGTTACTGCAGATGGCTGCACAAATATAAAATAAAGACGGCAGCGAAGAATCCTCCTGGTTCCCTTGCCGCTGACAGGCATTTTGGCTTTCAGAGCCTCTTGTTAATGTATCTGACACTGGGAGGTACGGCTGCACGATATTATATATATACGGATGAAATATATAAACAGTGAGTTAATAAAATAAAAAGTGCTTTTTCAGGTATGTCTAACGGTATTCAGGTACAGAAATTGAATAATTAAATGTAAAATAACAGTTAAATATAATTGATCTTTGTTAAAGCTACAAAAGTGATTGTCTTTGTCTTTGTTTGATTAACATTAATGACAGAGATGGCAGCAGGTACTATAGTAGGCTTTTGTCACTTTAAGACCTAAGACCATGGATCCTATATAATGCTATGCATACATTTTCTTTCTCTATTGTTTACGTTTACTAAAGCGACTGAGTTTATGAGGATACTCCTTGAAATGGGTATTGTGACAATTTTGCGTGTATGTGTCCGTTCAAGCACGAAGGCTATGTCCAAATCTGATTATTTGTGTATCTGATTGGAATCTGGTCTAGATTGACTGTCCACACTGTGTATCACACCTGTTCAGATCTGATTTGTGTTCTCTGGGCGCTCTTTAATTTTTCGGAATATCTGCATTGGCTTCTGTGGCAATGACATTGCGTTGGTAGGCTTACGCCAAAAACAACAGCAACATTTTCTGCTTGACCGGCACTTTGCTACAACACAACCTTGTTTCTGCAGCAACTTTCAGCATGTTTCCTATAACAAGTTCAGACGTGCTTAAATCTGATTTGAGCGGTTTGACTGAAACGGCTTTCAAGAAATGCAATTTGAATAGTATTTCAAACCACATTTGCATTTCATCTGCTTTTTTTTTTTTTTTTTTGCTGTTCACACACTTGCTAAATGGTTCATTGACGAATAAGGTTTTTTAAAGTGTAAAAAAACATAATGGAGACGTAATTAATTTTGAAGTTTTATTAAGTGTTAACAATGAGATTATGTGGTTTTTATAATCATTTAACACTGCTTTTGTCATGTTTTGCAAGATGGACAAAATTTTTCACCAAAAACTTCATCTGGTTTAACCAAGATTTCGGTTTTACCACTTTTGGTTATACCGAATGACGATATAAAAAAAAAAAAAAAAAAAAAAAAAAGCTAACTGGCTGATATCTAGCTACTAGCTAGCTAACTATTATATAGCTTTCTAGCTAGCTAGTAAAAGGACAATCAAACATTTTATATTTAGTACAAGTTTTTAAAATATTCCAACATTTTCCATGTTTTATAGCGGTGGTACTGAATGACCTGATGTTTCGGGACATGCGTATGAGCAAGTGAAAACATGAATTTTTTAAATAGTTAAGAGAGAGTTAGTTACTTTACTCATGACCATGTGGTCCTTTGCAGGTGTCTGAATTATGTCACATCCTGTCACATGAGACTGACCGTATGACTTGATCCAAAATGGTCCCTTTATATTGGTTACTTCGAATGACATCAATGAAATTCATTTTTCTGGCTTTTCTGACTTCTACACATCATTTTAATAAAATTTTTGCACTATGTTGATATATAATGTTATAAAATCATGCCAGAATAAAAAATGTATACATTTATTACATTTTAAGCTATTTCAATCACAAATGAATTGGCTGTATTGGCCTTTGGACGGTTAAACCGAATGACCTTTTGACATTTCAAAATATTTAAAATACATGGCAAAATATGATTAAAACCTTTTAAATTTGATAAAAGAGATCTAGTTTTACTACCTTACATACTTTGGATGTCATATCTTTGTTTTTTATTATTATTAAGACCTGTCACGTCATTGACCCAAATATGATCGGATTCCAATCGGATATGCACAAAAAATGGATTTGGACTGACAGTCTGTTCGTATGCTTTCAATGCAGCTCTGTGTGCACACAGAAACTGTGCTAGAGTTTCAAATTGATTTATTTAGCTTCTTGTGCTTGAATGCTTTGAGCTCACTTGAATGTTTAAACTGACAAGACTTAAAATGTGCAAATAATAAACTTTCATTCTATGAAGGTTAAAATTGATGGTCCAAACTGTGGTGCCTGGTCTGTACGGATCACGGATCATCTACAATCCCTACTTATTTGTCATCGCACATCCTGCAATGTCACTATCGCAGATGCGCACATCATGATCCTGAAATGATATATCGTGCAGCCATACTGGGAGGAGTAACTGGAATACTGGAGAAGCCTCAGATGAGATGCTTTTTTGGAAGCTGCCTGTTTGACTCAAATTGTGATTAAAATGCAATGAAGAAACATACTTCATGCTATTCTTAGACTAGTTCATGAAACTGATTTCAGTCCTTACATCAAGTATCACTTTCACGTTGAAATCGAAATTGACATTATGAGAAGCCAGTGGTACATTTTTGCTGATTTTTGTTTTAGTGTATAATTTTGTGCCACGTTCAAATTTGCAGAGGGCTGGACAGAATGGCTGGACGTGGCAAAAGCAGTGTTTGTAAATATGGTGACAGCTGTAAGCATGTGTTTGCTGGAATGGCAAGTACGTAAGTATAGGGTAAGTCTCCCTGTGTTCAAGACACAGAACGCTACCTTATACTGCTGGTTGCTGGGTTTGATTTTTTTGGTCATCAAAGATACAACATTACTGGAAATAACTTTAATATGAAGCAATTACTGGAAATAACTAGTAGCTATAGATGTTTTTTAAGACTCATATCATGGATTTTAGTCCATGTCTGTTAGCCTTAAGTTCAAAGGCTAGTTTACTCTTAAACTACATTAAATTATAGCAGAAATACACATTTAAATTTTCATGTATTCTTATCATATTCATTCATGTAGCTCAAACAGCTAGCAATGCCTAGATTTACGGATTCGATTTCCAGGGAATGCATGAACTGATTAAATGTATACCTGCCAAATGCGTACATATAATGAAAATATATCACGTTGCCATCACCAACTAAAAGTTGGTTGTAAAGGATGCGGTTAGAGTTTTTATTGAAAATCTTCATCATCAAGTTAGTTAATGCTAAATTTAATGTGTGAAAAACAAGCTGTTCTTGAAATTAATGGCTGAACATGAGTTGAAAACATCAGAATTTTATTGTTGCGTATTTGTTTTTGTTTTTTGATGTATTGCAGTTGTTCCTGTGACTTATGTATCATTTTTAAACAAAGTTCCAAGTCATGAATTCACACTTGGCTCACAAAATATTTCTGACATCTGTGTGAGGTGATTCTTGGCTGTAATGAGCAGTCTGTCTTAAACTTTGGGCAGTGATGAGCCATGAGTAAGAAATATCATTTTCTAATGAACCTTGTTGCATTAACATGCCATTCAAATCATCCACTGGTTTTCTGAGTGCTGAAGGCTTTTAGGTGTTTGCAGTCGTGGTGTTAAACATATTTGTTGACTGACTCATGAAAGGAGATTGAGAATTGTGCCATTATATATTATCACAGACACGCCTACACGCAAACACGCGCACACACACACACACACACACACATGCTGTGAGCTCTGTAACTGGGTCATTTTATAGCTGCTTAGCTAGCTTGAGCTTGATTACCCAAGAGTCTTCTTTGTTTGCCATTCAATTATGCAAAAATTTCCAGACACCCTGTTGCTGTACTAATAGTATGTATGGACAAGATTCTCTTCTGAAGTCATATTCATATTATGCATTTAACCTTATACTTGAAAGGAGAATACATGGATGTGTGCAGAGAAAGCAAGCAAATAAGAAGGGTTTTTTCTTTTCAACTGCAATGTTTTAGGAGCCTTTTACAGTATGCTTTTGGGGGTTGTCAAGTATAGTTGTGGAACACAACAACAAACAACTCTGTTTTGACTAAGAACTTGTCGTTTAGTTATTATTATATTTAGTTATAGTATATTATTACTCTATTTGGCCTTGACTGTGTTTACATGCACAAATATTTCAATAAGATTCATAATTTGAAGCCAGTTATGTATAGGCTTTAATCTGATTGCTGTAACCAGATTACTTTGAACCGTATTTCAGCCAGGTTCTCGAAGTCTGATGAGAGCTGGCATATGCTTTATTAATCAGAATGTTGGTCATAAACACATTAGAGTAGTTGGAATATCCATTGTAACTGACAATTCATTTACTGTATAAATGCTTATGTCAACTTTGAAAGAAACATGGCCTTTTTGTAAGTCTCATGACCTACATTTTGTAATTCACTCTTTTGTGTAAATAAATGAGTTGATTTAATATATACTAAAATGCAATGGGGGGGATTCTTTGCAGATCCTTTTGGTGAGACTAATGGCACAAAAATTACACACACTTAAGCTTTAACACCGTTTCTCTATTTATTTAATGGTTACATTTTCTTGAAAACCACTTTAGTATAAATTAAAGGGATAGTTCACCCAAAAATTAAAATTATTCCATGATTTACTCACCCTCAAGCCATCCTAGGTGTTTATGACTGTCTTCTTTCAGACAAACACAATCAGAGATTCAGAGAAAAAAATCCTTAGACCTCCAAGATTTATAATGATTGTGAATGCGAGGCCGCATTTTGAAGCAATTTTGTAAGAAAAATATCCATATTTAAAACTTTATAAATTCAAATAACTACACTCTAAAAAATGCTGGGTTAAAAACAACCCAAGTTGGGTTGAAAATGGACAAACCCAGCGATTGGGTTGTTTTAACCCAGCGGTTGGGTTAAATGTTTGCCCAACCTGCTGGGTAGTTTTATTTAAACCAACTATTGTTTAAAAATTGCTATATGGCTAGCTTAAAATGAACCCAAAATAGTTGGGAAATTAAAAACCAGATGCAATTAGAGACGACAATAATAGACAAAAGGTGAATGTTTATTAATAAGCTTTAATATTTTATTAATATAAATTTAATAGTTTAATAGTTTATTAATATAAATGTATTAATAAGCAATTTAATAAATGTTTATTGTTTAATAATTATTCATTGAACATTAATAAAATTTCATTTCCAACATACTTTGGGTTAATTTGAATTAAGCAATACAGTAATTTTTAAACAATAGTTGAGTTAAATAAAACTACCCAGCAGGTTGGGCAAACATTTAGCCCAACCGCTGGGTTAAAACAACCCAATTGCTGGGTTTGTCCATTTTCAACCCAACTTGGGTTGTTTTTAACCCAGCATTTTTTAGAGTGTAGCTTCCAGCGGACGACCGTATGCAGAATGCACAAGTCGATTTGCAGCGGAAGACTAACCCGAATTAGAAGTCTAAAACGAGAATTTTTAAAGGGGTGGTTACGTGTTTTTTTTCTAGGCTTGATTGTGTTTTGGGTGCACAGTTTAACATGTCTTAATGCTTCGTTTTTTTTAAAATGCTGTATTTTTCATATATTTTATCTTAATTCTACACCTCAGTTTTTTTTGATTCGCTGAAGCGTCCGGAAACGCCACGCCCCTTACCATTCGTAGTTACGCGCTTAGGTGGAAAGTAAATAATAGCGCCTATATTGCTGTATCAAATTGAGCTGAATCAGACCCAGATGAAGAGGGTCAGGCAGAACCTCTCAAATAGCAGCTTTTAAAGGACGTTTATGAATAGTATTTCATTTAGTATTTGTGTCAAAGTGTTTAGATGCTGTCACTGCTGTTTGTTAGCTTTCAATATACAGTTTTATCCTGATTAAAGCTTTACTGTTGCCGAATACATGACTGAGTAGTCGCATTTTTGAAAAGGTATCTTTTAATTTATAGCATGAACAACTGTTTGTCTATGAACATAGAAGTTTGTTGGTGTTTGTTGCACTAGAATTTAGCTAACTGGCTAGCAGAAACAAGTTGCTCTTTGTATATGTCCTTGATGCATTAAAAATAGCAACAGAACTATAACATTACGTTTAAAAGACAATAAAACGTACTTACAGTTTGGGAGCGATAAGCAACTGCTTCTGCTTTTAAAGTGGGAACTGCTTCATCTTTCAGTAAAAGCCTTTGTGTAAATCCAGCATTAAACTCGTGTAGATTCAGGAATCTGTCTTCAGCGCCGCATCCAGTGTAGAAAATATCACAGAATATAATGGGTTCTATATCTTTTGACGCGTCGCGTCGCACAGCTCGCGTTCGGTGTAAACAACTCTTCCGCTTCCATTATGCTGCGCCACATGGCCTCGCCCACTTTGTTGCGTGTTCCTGGGGGCAGTGTTTATGTTAATAGCAAGGGTTTATGATGTCACCAACCCAGGAAGAAGCTCGTTGTAGTCCAAACCGTCCGTTTTTGTAGGCTTTAAACTGCCATAACTTTAAAAGACAATATCTCCGTGTGCATTGAACTTTCAACGCTGTAACTTTGGAGATACTGTTTATGCTCAAGCAGCAACATTACACACTAACTAAAGTAAAAAAAGTGAAATCGCATGCAACCACCCCTTTAAAGAGAAATCAGTGGATTTCAATATAAGAGAAGAGGAACTTAAATTTATTGCACAGCCCTATTTGTTTGAACTGCAAGAGGCGTTTAAGCTTACATTACTCCTACATCCTGCGTCACACATCACGTCAGGGGGTACTCATTTGGCGCAAGTCGACTTGCACTTTCTGTGTAAGGTCGTCCTCTGGAAGCTAGTTATTTGAATTTATAAAGTTTTAAATATGGATATTTTTCTTACAAAAATGCATCGCTTTTAAAAAAAAAAGGTCTTTATTAACCCCCTGGAGTCATATGGATTACTTTTTTTTTTTTTTTTTTGGATGGATGGATGCATTATTTTTGGCTTCAAAACGCGCACGGAAGATGCGCACATTTGAAGTGTAACATGCTGATCTAACCGCGGGAAACACGGTGCCGTTGCGTGCTCTACAGGCTCATCCAGCAGCATGTCAGACTGCTTCGCAATAAATGTATTTTGCACATTTATACCAAGCGATTGCTTATGAGCTAATGTTGATGAATTATGACAATGTTAACTACACAATGTTTATATGGTAATATGTTTTAGATGGTTGTAAGAATGCATATTTTATCTCCCTCATCTGAACTTAAAGGAGTAGCCTGCTACAGTGCAGACTGCAAACATTTCAGAATAAGATTCACGGTGTATGCGGGATGGGATGGTTTATAATTATTATTTTTTCCTGGTCATTATTGTTATTTTGTTTACACAACAAATTTTATTTAACTTAATTTAATTTCTGTGTAATTCATAGTAAACTACTGTATCTTCTGTCACAGGAAGGAAAGACTAGGAACATTATTTGACACATTATTCAATGTATTTTAAGTATAAGGGTTATTATAGTTTACCTAAAACCTAAAACCTACCATTACTTTAAATAAACGTTAATGGAAATAAAAAAAAAAAAAACTATAATGAAATTTAAAAGCAAAAACTAAAAGACTCAAACACAAAAAAATTACTAAAACTTTTAACTAAAATTACAATGAAAGCAAAAACTAAAAATCAAATCTAATTATTTTAACAAAAACTATAATAGTAGCTCAATGATAAGTGTGTCAATCTCTGACAAGTACTGAATTGAGCTCTTTCATGTCTTTTTGCACTTGAACGGTCAAAAAACTGTGTATTGTTAGAGAAATGCTTTCTTAATGCATTACAATTTTACTAAATTAGATTTTAGTCGACTAAATCTACTGTAGACTAAAATCTTATGATATTTAGTCAACTAAAACTAGACAAACTAAAACAATTTCTGATGACTAAAATATGACTAAAACTAAATGGCATTTTAGTCAAAAGACTGACTAAAGCTAAATAAAAATTTGCTGTCAAAATGAACACTGCCCCATTCACAAACATTATAAATCTTGGAGGACTAAGGATATTTTTAAGTATATCTCTGATTGTGTTCGTCTTAAAGAAGATAGTTATTTATACCTAGGATGGCTTGAGGGTTAGTTCATCATGGGATAATTTTCATTTTTGGATGAACTATCCCTTTAAGTAGCTCTTTACATATTTTTAAATTGTCATGACATCAGCATGTCATAATGATTTTGAGGTGCACGTTCACATCACATATACTTCTGAGACAGTGCTACACACTGACAGGCATACGTTATGCATGGACTGTTTCATGTTTTATTTATTCTTGGATGGGCACACATATGGTCCCTGCATGTGCAACAACTACAAATGTGGTTCATTTCACAAGACTCAAGGTGTAAAATTGCAGACCAGGAGATTTATAGGCTTCCAGTTCGAAAACATTCGTCATGTTGTTCTCTCAGTTTATTTGGATTAGAAATGCATGTGGCATCTTGCATTTGCAGTTATAGCTTAGATAATTTAAGTTTTTATGGGGACATTCATTTATAGATTAAGAATTAAGTTTTCTTTTCTACACACTTGTATGAGCTTTCACTAACGTGTAACCTACAAAAAGATGCAAAACAATGTAGAACCGTTTCATATTATTGGAAAATATATTGTATTATTGTGTTTTTGATTTAAATGTTTGTCACCATATTTTGACAGTCACCAAATAATTATTTGATTTCTTATGAATTCAATTAACCAATGATATATCGGTAACACTTTACAATAAGGTCTTATTTGTTAACATTAGTAAATGTATTAACTAACAGGAACTAACAATGAGAAATACATTTGTTACAGTATTTGTTAATATTTGTTAAAGGTGCTACAGAGGATATTTTGTTTTATACTTTTTTGCAATATTATTTGAAACTGTCTTTACTAACTGATAAAAGTCTATTTATTAGGTGCACTGAAAGGAATAATATTAATATACATCATCTGTGCACGAGGTAGGGCCTTAAAAACATCAGCCAATCGTTTATGCGATCATCGTGTAAACAATTGGTCCTCTGGCTTGTCAATCACCGCCATGACGTTCCTTGTGAGAGACGAGCGCGGCTGCGCGCTCCAGTAACTTTCCACAGGCGCTGCATGCAATGTTTTTGTCAGGAGTAACAACTGCAGATTATGAGTTACCTGCGGTGAGTCCGACGTAATGAATCCATTAACACGACACAGCGAATGCCAGTGGTAAACAAACACTCGTGTTCCAATACTCGTACAAGAGTTTTGGGAGGCGTACCCTCGAAATTTCAAAAACTTACTAACAGTCTTTGGTTTCTCAGTCGTCGAAAACATCCTCTGTAGCACCTTTAATGTTAGTTAATGAAAATGCCTCGTTCGTTCATTGTTTGTTCATGTTAGTTCAGTGTTAACAAATACACCTTCTGATTTTAATAATGTATTAGTAAATGTTGAAATCAACATTAACTAACATTAATACATGCTGTAGAAGTATTGTTCATTCTTAGTTCATGTTAACTAAAGTAGTTAACTAATGACACCTAATCGTAAAGTGTTGCTGATAGATCAATTATAAGAAAAACAACTTATTCTTCCCTTTTGTAAAGCCAAAATAAAACCATTACTGTCAAAAACAATATACGCCTTGCACAACAGTCATGAGCCAAAATAAAATGTCATGCTGCTGGATCTTGAAATTTCTATCACTAGAATCCATTCTAAAAGGATGAAGCTTTGGATGCACTTCAATTTACCCAGAGGTGTTCAAGCGTGCGATGCGGTGGGATAGTCCTGTGTCTTTTATCTGGTGGTGGCAGGGATTGACATATTGATTAGATAGTAGTGGGAACATTATTCTTGTGCCTGGGACTTGCCATATTTTCTGCTTGCATCAGTGCCATCATTTTCTACGTGTTCTGAGGGCTACAGATAATGTAATAGCATATGAGCATGAAATAGCCACACAAGCAGAAGGGTTTGTTGATTGGTGCTGTGGAGGTCAAAGACTGCCTCACACTCTTTAGGGGGTAGTAGTAATAGTTCGAGGCTCTTTATGGGAAGGTTCAAGGCATAGGAGGGTCAGAGAAGGATATTTTTATGTTAATTTTATTCTCTTTAATTTAGTTATTTTTAAAAATGTTTTTCACTTTGGAATAACTACTGAAAAAATTTCTACTGTACTGCTATGGCATCTAGGCTTGTGATTGTGTTATTGCAGGTTTAAAAAAAAAACAAAAAAAAAACAAGGAACATCAATCAATAAAGCAGTGTTTTTCAAAGATTCGTCTGAGGACTCTCTTGGAAAAGTCTGCGAGCAAAGAATATAGCACTTGTGTAAGCAAGAAGAGCAATATTGTCCAGAGGAAAGAAAATTTGCTGGTTACAAAAGCACTCTTGATTGTTTGTTACTCTTATTTTGGTCACTATTGGGAAAATAAACTAATCTCAGTTAGGGGTGGGTGGTATACCAGAAGGCACTGTTATCATTTGCATGTGTTTTTAAGCGAAAGAGAACTCATTTCAATATGAAGTCCCTGTTCATAGAGCGCAGGAGTACTGAATTGAGTTCTTTTTGCCACCTTATTAGGTCAAATACAAGCACTTGTGTGTTAAAATTCCCATCTTTCTGAGTATCCTCATATAAACAGTCGTTTATATCTTAAAGGGTTCACCCAAAAATTAAAATAATGTAAAATAATTACTCCCCCCTCATGTCGTTCTACACCTGTAAGACCTTCGTTCATCTTCGGAACACAAATTAAGATATTTTTGATTAAATCCGATGGCTCAGTGAGACCTCCATTGACAGCAATGCCATTGTAAATCTCGAGATCCATAAAGGTACTAAAACATAATTAAAACAGTTTGTGATTTCAAAACACTGCTTCGGAGCTTTACGATTCGAATCAGTGATTCAGATCTCCTATTAAATGGCTAAACTGCTGGAATCACGTGACTTTGGTGCTCCAAACCGCTGATTCGATTCGTAAAGCTCAGAAGCAGTGTTTTGAAATCGGCCATCATGAGATATTGTTGAAAAGTCATTATTTTGTTTTTTTGGTGCACAAAAAGTATTCTCGTCGCTTTATAATATTAAGGTAGAACCACTGAACTTGCATGAACTGTTTTAAATATGTTTTTAGTACTTTTATGGATCTTGAGATTTACAATGGCATTGCTGTCTATGGAGGCCTCACTGAGCCATTGGATTTAATCAAAAATATCTTAATTTGTGTTCTGAAGATGAATGAAGGTCTTACGGGTGTAGAAAGACAGGGTGAGTAATAAATTACATTATTTTCATTTTTGGCTGAACTAACCCTTTAAGTGAACGTAAAGAATTGAAAAAAAAAAGTGCATGTGTATTAGTATATAGAGTGCCCCAGGGATGATGCGTTTTTGTAGGCCAACCCGGAAGTTAGCGGTGCACGGGTTCCCTCGACTGAAAGCCGATTCATTTTTCCCATAGACTTTTGGAAAATCGCTGAAAATAAGCTCTGTGTTTAACAAAGGGTTATGACACTTACACGTTTTGTCTATCAAGATAATCTTTACAAGTTAACACAACATTTATACATTTTGAAGCCTAAATAAAGTCGTCAGATATAAAAGGCTAACAGTAGGCTATAAACGGACTACAACACACCATGGTCGCGGATCAACATCACCACCACCAAGCGTCCTCAAACTTTATTTAGAAAACGACTTTATTTAAAAACATGCTCGCTGATTATGATCTGCGCTGTATCAATACTTATCCACTTTTTCATGAGAAATGCTGTCCAAATGTCCTGTTTGTCATGATGACGTCTAAAGTCCCCGCCAAAGCAAGTAGTCCCTTTTAGCAATTTGTTAGCAACCGCCGATTTTAAGACACAGTAAAAGTTTAAAAAATCACAAGCGGGTTATAACTGGTGTGTTTTATGTCATAGATCAAAACGTGAAAATATTTAGAGGCTTTGTTAACCACAGACCTTATTTAAGGCGATTTAGCAAAAACCCATTCAAAAAACCCATAGACTTTACGGCGTTGGAACCGGAAGTCCTAAAATGCTAACTCGCTTCCGGGTTTTGCCTACAAAAATGCGTCATCCCTGGGGCACTCTATTAGATCAGTACATTGAGTTTTAAATTGACAGCCTAATATAATAGTATAATAGCCTAATATACCATCTTCCATCTGTTCCATTAATGTTAATCAAACAATCTCACTGCTCTTGACTCACTTTTGTAATTTAATAAAAATAAATGTATATTTAATTTACACAGTGAAGACTATGCAGTGTTTTTTATACATTTAATTACCTTATAAAATGTATGTTTAGATCTATTTAATTTCTGCCTTTGTTATATTGTAGTTTTGTCCTTTTGCTTGTAATTCGTTCCTTTGTTCTTATTTTATCACTTTTGTTTACTTGTTTACTTGTCTTCAGTAAGCTTGAGTTTCTTTTTTTTTACTCAGGATGGTATTAGTTATTGTGATATTGAAATTGGTGAAAAGAATTATGAAATTTCAATGGTATCAAACATTTTGATATCAAAACCTTATTTAAAGCAAAAATAACTATTGTGATATAAATCATTATTGTGAAATGAAAATGACTCATATCGTGATATAAGATTTGTCATATTGCCCACCCCTAATCTCCGTATTCTTTTTCTTTTCTTTTCTTTTCTTTTCTTTTCTTTTCTTTTCTTTTCTTTTCTTTTCTTTTCTTTTCTTTTCTTTTCTTTTCTTTTCTTTTCTTTTCTTTTCTTTTCTTTTCTTTTCTTTTCTGTATTTTGTCTAGGGGTTAAACTGATCATAGTTGATCCGCAATCCATATGGATCAGGCCCCACAGTTCGGCAAGCATGTGATTCAAGAATTAATTGCAAGTTTAATCACCGTAGAGTGAAAGTTTATAATTTGCACATTTTTGTCTTGCCAGTACACATTCAATACTGGCAAGATATCGCTAGTAGAGGCAAAAGAGAATTTAATTTGGTACTCACATGCTGTTATTTGTGCGCATAGCCCCACACGACCGAAGCGCGCGCACACGGAGAGAGGCGCACATTTCATATAGCGCGCAAACTCCAAATTGATTTCCTCTTTTGCGTCTCCTTGCACTTGGATGGACATATTCACACAAAATTAGCTATGTCAAAATGCCCGTCTCGCCAAGTATACTTGTAAACACAGTCGGTTATGTCTTAAGTGAACATAAAGAGTTCAGAAATCAGATGTGTATCATTATATTGGATCCATGCGTTAGGTCTTAAAGTGTCAGCAGCCTATAAATACCTGCTTTAGAGTGTCATTAATGTTAATCAAACAACAAAACACAGCTTTAACAAAGATTAAACTATATTAAATACTACAGTTAGACTTTACTTTATTTGTAACTTTGTTATATTGTCTTTATCTATGCTTGTAATAAGTGTATTTGTTCTTATTTTTAATAACGTTTGAACTATCAGTTAGGCAAGTAGTTTTTGCTGTGGTATCGGAGTACTTATAGTGTGCTTCATGTAATAAGTGAAAAGCAAAGTTCCGGGACTCAAAAACTGTAAAATGATCTGAACCGTATGTTTTGTGATCCATTGAACCACTAATTTGGTCAAAACTCTTCCTACCTCTTCTACTGCAGTGCTGTAAGCTCACTGAATGGTCGTCCATTCCTCCTAGTGGTTGAAGTAAAGTGAGGAATACTAGCCGCACTCAAGGGGGATGTGGGAAACTCCACAAATGGACTTAAGGGTGTACAAATGAACTAAGCTGCTCTAGCAGAAGATTGAAAGTACAGCGCAAAAGACTTTGCCTTACGGCAGTGGCAGGATGAAACCGTAGGTGAATCAGCCCCCTGTGTCCTGAAGCCACAAATCGTTCGGCCCCCTGACTGTGCCTCTAACCTTTACGCATACACTGCACTCAGGAAATGATTTAATGGGTTTCTAGAGGCTTGGGATAAGATAACTCCTTTTATCTGTCAGTGGTGAGACAGAAATCTTTCAGTGTGTAAATATGAAAATTGTCCTTTGGTAGAGGCGGCAAAATGTAGTAACTCTCAAAGATATAAAACATTAATTTGTGGCTGTTTCTTTCTTCAACTATTTGCCCCATGGACCCTTACAACAACAATGTCCAACAGTGGCTATAAAGGCATTATATTAGAGTTCTGTAATTTTATTAGTCTTTTTTGCCTTTTTTTTTTTCTGAAATGGCTGTTCTGAATGAAATGCTCAAACTTGTCTTTGCATTGTAAACATCTTGAGTAAAATGAAGTATTTCCACACATTTGTAATTTAACAAATTACAGCTTGATTGGAAATTATGCACAAAAACATTCTGTTAGCAAGTGATATTTACCTTTACTTGTCTTATATTTCATCTCAAGCATGCTCTTTCAAAAAAAAAAAAAATTTACATTTTTGTATAAAATCATTTAGACATTTTGCATTTTAGTTTTTTTTATCATACATTTTATGTTTAGATAGCAAATGTAAAAAACAATTTCAATAGCCTTTCATTTTGGAAAAAAAAAAGGTTTGATTGTGACCTTCATACAACAAAAAGAAAAGGCTGAAATGCAATAAGAATCAATCCAAGGAACATAGAAAACATAAAACTACATTCATGTACCTATTCAGTCTTCCTGGTCAGTAACCAAAACTATTCAATGAGATAAGCAGTAAAATAGATCCTGACAAGGACAAAAACTCTTTTCCAGTGTCTCTCAGCTCTCACTACAAGGTCTTTTGTTCATCAGTTTTGTGGCACAAATCATCAGCCTTGATGGAACTGTCTAGTAAATTTTCTGTACTATAGAAGATAAGGTTTGTAATGTTTTTATTGGCTTTAAATCAACCGTTCTCAGAAGTAACAGTTTGGTAAATATGGATTTATTAGGGAAACGCAACAGAAAACACACGTACAAAGAATTAGACGCCACATTTATCCAGTGGAATGTTATGGTCATGATGATGATCTGATAATGGGATATAACTCCAGTTCAGGCTAAACCCATCCCTAACATTGTTTCTTTGGAATGGAGTTAAGATGTGAAGTGAGAATTACAGCATGAGTTCATTTATCCTGTATGGGAGAGCAATAAATTCCATCTATCTGCAGTAATGCACCTCATTAAATGTTAAACAACAGTGTGACTTATTGGAATAAAATAACTCATTTTCTTGAAGGGGGCGTGTAGTCCAGTTAGTGGTGATATGAAGCAATATGTGTTATACATATTTCAATGGCTTTATACCATCCTCAAGACCATAAGCTTCTCCTCAACAAACACCACAAATGACCCATGCTATTTCATAAATGTCCCTGATTGTAACATATCTGACATTCAGAATAATGTGCTTTAAAGGCATAATTCACCCTAAAATTAATTTCCGTCATAATTTACTCACCCTCATGTCATTCCAAACCTGTATGACTTTCTTCAGTGGAAAGCAAATATTCCATACAATAAAGGTCAATGTTGTTTGGAAACCATTGAGTTTTAAAAAAAAATCTGTTTCACAGAAGAAAACTTGAGGGTGAGTAAATGATGACAGAATTTTCATTTTGGGGTGAATTAACCCTTTAACCAATTCCCCCCTATAATTCCTCCATCTGCATCTCTAGGGGTTGCTTCAGGACATTGCTTTGTGTAGAAACTTTTTACAACTACCACTTTATTTTCTGTTATACAATGCAAAACTTTTCCCATTTCTTTGTTTTGTAACTCAAAATCATGTTGGCAATAACTCAGAACAGCACACATTTATGTTGGCGCGACATTAGGCCATAACAGTGTGCAATTATTTTGGCATCAAGTCACAGCACAAAATTGGCATAGTATTAGCTCATAACAACATGAAATCAATTCAGTGTAGCAATTTATTCCAAACAAACAAACATTAATACTGGGATATGAACACGAGAACCCATTATGATTAGCATTAGACTGTCCTGCCACCTGGACAGTGCCAGAGATTATTCTGCTGCTGAATGTCGTCTCAAATTTGGTATTTCGCTGCATGAATGGCTTTGCGTGGACTACTGTTCATAGTGATAAATTCTCATTCTCTGAATCTTTACAAGAGATTTGTGTCCCATTGTCACAGATAACAGCCCTTGTGTAGCTGTCTTCATCAAACATGTGACTACAGTAGAAATATTTATACTTGCAGATAAGATAACCTTCTACCCATCTGGAATAGTAATCAGTGGTAACTAGTAGATTCTACCCTAAGGGAAATGGACCACATAGATCAATGGCTACAATTTGTCATGGCTTGTCAGGCAGCCCTGTTCACACCATAGGAATGGTCTTGAGGGCATGCTGTTCATGCTGCACCACACGACTTCACTAAGTGATTCACGTCTCTTTTCATGCGCAGCCTCTAAACCTTTGTGTGCAGTCGTTTTTTTTTTTTGTTTTTTTTTTGCCCTTTGTCATCCAACAATTGCAATGTGATTTTCTTGTAAAACTGCTGTCCAAGGCCTAGTGGAGGGATGGATATCTTATAAACCTTGCTCATGAATATTGATTAGATGATGTATTGTAAGGGATGTATATGTATAAGCCAATAACACAGCCATTGTTGAAAAATCTCTCGGTTTCCAAATCGCGCTTTACAAATCGCTTTGATAGGCGTGCTCTTGCTTTTGCTCTGGGTGATGTGTGTGTGCACGCTTATCAGGGAGAAGTGCCTATATAAGGAATTCCGCCCTTTTATGATGTCATAAAGACCATACTCGAAAAAAAAAAAATCGTAAAAAAGGGGACGGAAAATATGCATCAGCTTGAGTGCGTACCCCAGTTTGGGAACCACTGGACTAGACTAATCGATTCTAGGGATTTAAGAATTGATATTGCTTTGTAAAAATGAGAATCGATTTAAAATTGAGAAATCGATATTTTTTACCCAGTCCTAGTCTTTAGTAGCCTGACGTGGTCATACTCAATTCTAGTTCGAATATGAGTCTGATACTGCTCCATTGGGCTTTGATTATGGGGGCGTATTTCAACCGATCCAGGAAAGACCTCAATTGGATAGACCTACAACCAATCAGAGCTACAGAGTAAGTGACGTATGTTGAGCGACGCATATTTGTCAACAGAACTCTTCTTAGCGACCATCGGGGCCAGCTGAAAAATCAAACTTTTGCCGAATCCCATAGGAAGGACGGCAAAGACATCTTTCCCATCGACAAATGCCTTGATCGCGGTCCTTGTCTGTTCCTCTTTTAAAATTAATGCGCTGTCGATATCTTCTATAACGAACACGATGGCGGAATCTACACATCTCAGTTCTTCAACAACAGCCATCATTGTTGTAAACTAATTGACCTTTCGCAAAGACTCGCCCCCCTTAGTTACTGTTGCTTTGTCCGACAAGCCGTGGCGCTGTCACTCCACACAGAGTGGAAAATACATCGCGGAGCAAAGAGGAAACTGACAACACATCGACAGACAAGACAGAACAGGTTACTTATGATATTAAATAAAGTCCCAGCTTTCAAACTGTGTAGTTATTAAAAAAAATTCAAACAATAAAAACCGTTTTGTGGCTCTTTAATGTGTTGTGACCATAGTCGTGACAGATTGCTGTAGCGCCTCAGCTCAAGAGGCTCGTGAAGCGATCATCTCTTCCTACTAGTCCATTTATAGCATCAAATAAACATGAATGAACATGAGAATGAATGTTGTTTCAAACGCGGAAAGACGTCAATATGCACAATTTTTCAAGTTTAACTCCACGATGTTAATCTTCTAACTCCTGACTGCTTTGTCAGACAAAATAGCGGATGCGGCATTCTGATTGGTTAGATCGCTTGTCAATCAAACTCCCCAAGCGCTCTTTGATGACGTGGCTGATTACGTTTCTGGTGATAATCTGTCAATCATCGCCCTGACAATGTGATTGGTCCGAACAGTTTCTGTTCGGGCATAATTACTCCTCTACGGATCGAGTCCAGACCGAACTCCCCGACCTCAAAATGTTGTGGGCGGGGCTAAGTTCGGCTGGCATCCAGGCTAAGTCTTTAGTACCTTTCTGGACCTTGACAGTGGTGGTTAAATTGCTGTCTATGAAGGAGTCCGACAGCTCTTGGATTGCATCAAAAAATATTTTAATTTGTGTTCCGAAGATGAACGAAGGTCTTATAGGTATGGAACAACATGAGGGTGACATATACAAATTTGGATTTTAATAATGTATTAGTAAATGTTGAAATGAACTAAGATTAATAAATGATTTAAACATATTTTTTCATTGTTAGTTCAAATTAATTAAGGTTAACAAATGCCCTTAATGTACAGTGTTACCATAAAATCGGCACAACCAGGCAGGAAAAAAAAAAAAAAACACTGTTGAGCCCTGTTTGATTGACTGCCATTGCAACTGGCTGACAGGGGCATTAAGTGGCTGGCTACAATTTATTTTCTTTGTAAAGATTTTTTTTAAATTTGGTTTTACAGCATAATCAGTTGAGAACCACTGCCTTTAAAATTGTAAAATTGTAAAATTGTGCTACATATTATGCAGAGATTGGAACACCTGGCATGCTCATGGGTAAAAATGTAATTGTTTATATGATGTTCGTGTAACTGCACTCAAATGCACAGTGTATCTGTGTATGTGTTTCTTCTTTGTTGCCATTTGAAATGTCTTTCAGGAGATGACTCTGCCTCCAGACAAAGCCAAAACAGATCAAGAAATGTAACTAAACTGCACTTCCCAATAGAAATGTTTTGCATATAACAGGGCACAAATGTCACCTCCTGCCATCTGTAATATAACTCATTGAATATGGCCATGCCATTTGGAGCACAGGGACAGCAGGTCTAGGCTGCTACTCTCTGACATTCAAAGAGCACTAGCACCCTGCCATGTTGCTTAAAAAGAGCCAAGATCAAGAGTAGGTAGGAGACATCTGAATGCTCTTCAGCATTTACCAGTTGAAATTATGCCATTTTGGCTTTTTAGTGTGAGTCACAGGTTAAAACGATTCAAAATAATCATTCTTTCATGAACAGCTGCTTGTTTGTTTGTTTGTTTGTTTGTTTGTTTGTTTGTTTGTTTTTGTTTTCCTGACAGTGTTCAAATGAATGTAAAGGTTGAATGCACATGTGTGATTGGCTAATTATAGTAAAGAGTTGTGCAAGTGTCTGCTCTTGACCTATGGGATTACCCCCCTTTTTACATATTGATCTTAATCTCATTGTCTTTGTTGAGCATACAAACCCTCAGGCATCTTCTGGTCCCAGCAGATCAGGCAAAGTAATCAACGGAATACCATCCGATTCAATTAAGATGGGAATAAACCATTTACATAAGGAAACAGTCAATGTTCCATGTTTGTTCTGGAGTCATCTGTTAACCCTGTACTTAAATCAATTTCTTGAACTGAGGAAATGTCATTCTTAAGGCTCTTTTTAAAGTATATGTTCACATTTATTTAAAGCATTTTGACACATAACTAAATTTTTTTTTTTTTTTGGCCTAAAACAGTTTGTTCTTGTTGAAACAGAGATTGCAGAGACCGCATTACTGGTAGGAGAGTTCCAAATCCCACCAGCTACCCAGGTCTAGGCACACATCTTTCTGACACTAAGTGACAATATAGTAAGTACATTTATGCTTTTACAAATAACTCTGGAACCATATGGGCTATTTAATTTTGCATTCTCATTACCCTATTTTTACATTCAGATTAGCTTTGCTGTCATCTAATGCTCATTAAAAGTTCATCTTTAATAACGCTAATTACTTATCAACCAATGTAAATTGTCATTTTCAGCATATTCCAAAATGAATAACTATTTTTCATACTGCATATTATAATGTTGTGATGCCTAAATTCACTTGTCTCATTTACAAATGTTTGGTTTTAGTTTTAAGTATTTTTTTACTTACAAAAATTACATTTTAATATCTGCCATTTATCAGTTATCGTCCATAATATGAAAAAAAAAAAAAAAAAAAAAGGTTGGCTTATCAATAACAGAAATTTAATATCAGTACATCCCTAGGGAACATCCTGGCATCCACAAGAACTTTTCTTTCAAATTTGGCTTTTTTTTTTAAAGTCTGCTTTGACCCCATTGATTGACTCTTGTGTTAAACTTGTTTCTTCATAATATTAGAAATGCTCACTAGCAAGTGACTGACCAGCAAGTTCAAAATTTGCCGCTATGAGAACAACTCATCTCAGTGCATTTCAATTCAGTTCATCTCTGTTTGTTGTATGCACATAAACTGGTTTGTGACTACTATGTTCTGAAGATTTCAGAAAATATCATAGATTACAGTAAGTGGAAGTGAATGCAAAGTAAATGAATTTTCCCTCTGGTATTTTCATGTGATGGCCTGCTCTAATGAGAGACTCTATGTCTGCACGCAAAGCAGGACATGCCCCTTTTATAACCCCATGATTTTCAGCCCAACCAGTGCAACCAAAAAAACGTTTTTTTGAGAACCCAAGCAATTAAAGTAAATGTATTTTGGAATACATTTGAAATGAAGGCAAAACAACAGCAGATTTTTCTTAATGACATCAAACATAAATCCTTGTGGCAATAATGATCAAAATCATTCTGTTAATACAGAACAGTCTACCCTGTATTGCTCATTCCACCATGTATAATTCATAAGTGAGCTCAGCATTGACTCTGTGATGGGAAACATTGTGCATCTCTAATGGCTAAAATCATCGAATACCAGAGAGCAGGTGTCCTAACTATTGATAGGATAGTCTTATGGGAAACGTGAGGCTACATTAGTGTGCCAGGCAGGCTAAGGTGTAAATAATAACCAGGCTCTAAGGTAATTGCCCTGCGAAGGAGCAGCCAGTCTGTCTTTATGCATATATCTGGGAGCAGCGTACAGCTAGATACCCAGAGACAATGAACCTCTTTCTCCTGTGGAATTAAAAGGTGATTCATATCCTTCCACGCATCAATGATAATGCAATTATTAGTCCTGAACATGATCACTTGACTGCCCAAAATGGCTAGGTTGTTTATGTGCACATAAATTTGTCAGATCATTTTTCTTTGCCGAGGAGAAGTGCGACCCAATTAAAAAGAGAGTGTCTGGAAAATAAGTCACTCAAGCTTTTGACACAGTGGAAGACAGCGTCAGGTTTTCACTGTGTTACATCATTAAATCGCACACTCTGTGGGAAGAAAAGCAATAAATATTTTGTAGAGTTGGAGTTGGTCACTTGCTGTCAGTAACATGCTGGTCATCTGGAGATGATGGTCTAATCACAGCCAAACCGAGGGAGACAGTTGTGGCATATGCAGTTGGTGCAGTATTTCAGATATTCAAACTCACCCTAAACACTGGTGAAAAGGTTTGCTTCTGTATTTAGGACCCTGGACCACAAAACCAGGCATAAGTTGCATGGTATATTTGTAGCAGTAGCCAACAATGCATTGTATGGGTCAAAATTATCAATTTTTCTTTTATGCCAAATATCATTAGGATATTAAGTAAAGATAATGTTCCATGAAGATATTTTGTAAACTTTCTACCATAAATATATCAAAAATGTATTTTTGTAAGTAATATGTGTTGCTAAGGACTCCCGTTTAGGTAGCAAAAATAATTATATTTTTTTGCAAACAAAATCAGAGACTTTACACGTTCAGATCACGCCTCCAACATGCTCCTTTTGTGTTGTTTTCACCCTCTAATGAGTCTGCACAAATTGAGTTTACAACAAAAACAGTGCACAGGCGCTAACTGAAAACAAATATGTAGATTTCACATGGCGTTTTTGCTCATAAATTAGTGAAAATTGCACAGATCATAGATCATGGCACATCACCATTTACAGCAGATTTGTATGATTAAAATGAGCCCAAAAACAACAATCCATTTTGTCGATCACAAGATATTACTCACGGAGTGATGTAACATATTTGACTAGACATATGTGTTTTGTCTTTCCGGGATGCAGTGTGTTATCCAATGTTCCCGGAGCCGTCCCTGCTTATTTTCCAATGTGGAATAACACAAAATAGGCATATTTTAAAGCTTTTTAATCTAACCATTTTGATCAACTCTTAACAGTTGCTGAGTAGTCCCTATAAAACACTGCTTCAGGAAGCTTTGAAGCTTTATGAATCTTTTGTGACGAATCAGCGTTTCGGAGCGCCAGAGTCACGTGATTTCAGCAGTTTGGCGGTTTGACACGCGGTCCGAATCACAAAAGATTCATAACGTCCGAAGCTTCATGAAGCAGTATTTTGAAATCGGCCATCACTATATAAGTCGTTATTTTGTTTTTTTGGCGCACCAAAAATATTCTCGTCGCTTTATTATGTTAATATTGAACCACTGTACTCTCATGAACTGATTTAAATATGTTTTTAGTACATTTATGGATCTTGAGAGAGGAAATGTCATTGCTGGCTATGCAGGCCTCACGGAGCTATCGGATTTCAACAATAATATCTTAATTTGTATTCCGAAGATGAACGATGGTCTTACGGGTGTGGGACGGCATGAGGGTGAGTAATAAATTACATTATTTTCATTTTTGGGTGAACTAACCCTTTAAAATGAGTCCAATATCAACATAATCCCTTGCGTCGATCACGAGATATTCCTCATGGAAGAACAATTTTTTAAAATGCCCATTAGGGGGTGTCATCATCATCATCAGTCCCATGACCTGGTGTGGTCGTCGGGTCGCTGCGCTGTTGAACATCTGATCAGGTCCCTCCATTTGTCTTGGTCATGTGCTAGTGCCTGCATCTCTGCAAAGCTTTTCATGGTCCATTCTGTAATGTTGTCTGCCCACTTCTTTCTCTGTCTACCTCGTCTTCTGCCACCTGGGACACTGCCTTGGAGGATTGTTGTGGACATGTTATTGGCTCTGACAACATGTCCGTACCATTTCAGCTTTTTCTTTCTAACTGTAGTAAGGAGGTCCTCATACTGGCCTGCTTCGTGCCTGATGATGTTTTTCACTATTTCATTCGTGATGTGGTCCTTGTAAGAGATGCCAAGGATGGTTCTATAGCATCTCATTTCAAGTGCCTGGATTCTTCGTTGCAACTCTGCTGTAAGGGTCCAGGACTCACAGGCATATAAGAAAAATGAAATGACTCACAGTTTCCAGTTCTTGTCCTCTAACTTCAATCTTGGTAGTGATCTGCTTGTCACTATTTGTCATCAGCTTTGTTTTTTCAGCACTTATTTCCATGCCAAACCTAGTAGATGTTTCATCCAGGTTCTTCACTAAGATGGCCAGCTCAGCTTCACTACCAGCTAGTCCATCAATGTCGTCTGCAAATCAGAGATTGGTGATGATTCTTCCTCCAATGCTGACTGTGCCACAGTGGTTCTCTAGGACCTCACTCATGATGTACTCTAAGTATATGTTGAAGAGTATGGGTGACAGAAGGCAACCTTGCCGTACACCTACTGTTGTGCGGAACCACTGTCCCATAGTGCCCTGGGTGATTACTGCACTGCTGGCCTTCTCAAACAGCTGTCTGATGGTGTTAGTTATCTTTTGTCCCATGTAGTACTTCTTCATGGTTGCCCATAAAGCATCATGCCAGACTCTGTCAAAAGCCTTTTTAAAATCTATAAAGACATGATAAAGGTCTTGATGTTGTTGCGAGCACTTTTCGCACAGGACTCTAAGATTGAATATTTGATATGTGGTACTTCTCCCTCTGCGGAAACCAGCCTGTTCTTCCGCAATAATTTCTTCTGCCTAAGGGTGTAGCCTATTCAAGATAATCTTGAGCATCACTTTACTAGCATGGCTGATCAGGCTGATAGTTCTGTAGTTCTGGCACAACTGAAGATTACCTTTCTTGGGTATGGTTATAATTAGTGATTTTATCCATGTTTCTGGCCATTCACCTGTCTGCCAGATCTTGTTGCAGATTTTTGTTAGTATCTCTATCACTGGATCCCCTTCCTTCTTGAAGAGTTCAGCTGGAATGTTGTCTACTCCAGCTGCCTTTCCACTCTTCAGCGATCTTATTGCTGCCTCAACCTCTTCTTTGAGAATGGGGAAATTGTCATAAATTAAGCACTCTGGTACCTCAATCACTTCTGGGTCTCCTTTTATCTGATGGTTATAGAGTTCTTGACAGTACTCAGTCCATCTGCTTATAATGTCACTTGCTTCTCTGAGGCATTTCCCATCTTTACCTAGCTTGGTGCTGACTTTTGATTGTTTTTCTCTGGTTAGGTCTTTCACACTCTGAAATGCTTTTCTGCTGTTGTTCTTTTTCAAACTATTCTCTATTTCTGTGCACTGTTGTCCTATCCAGTCTTCTTTAGCCTTCCTCATGCTTTTTCTGATCTTTTTATTGATTTCATGGTATTCTGCTGCCCCAGTTGTGTGCTTGCAGTTTTTGAGATTTCTCTGAGTGTCAAGGGCTAAGAAATAAAGGCTACATTGGTTCCAAATGCTGTAACTTTTGATTACTTTATGCTATCACCACAAAATTTGATCCAGATGCAGTTCACATGGAGAACTTCATCAGAAAATAATTATCCTCCTATCTTAACGCCTTCATGAATTATTGCATTATTGCAATAAGAAAGATATGTAAAATTATAATAAAAATTCTATGTAATTGTTTGTATTTTATCAGCAGTTCCTCAGCATTAGAATGTCCAATTGTAATGTAATTTTATATTTTCTAAAAATGTAAAAAGTCATATCAAATGATACCTACCTTTTGACTATTTTTGTCAGATTTTCTTATTCACATCTGAATTACATTTATTTATCCTGTTTACTACCTCCCTCAAAGTAATGGTCCAAGGTAATAATGAAAATCAACCTGCAAAATAACTCTGAATACACAAACAGCAGTAATTTTCCACTCCTTTGAGGTATGCTTTTGAAATACTAATGGAAGTTAATACAAAGCATTCAGTTGATTCAACTAAAAGCATTATTTGACTTTTTTTCCCTCCAACTTAGCATTTTGTCTTGAAAGATGTGATTTTTTTTTTTTTTTTTAATTTTTACCGGCTATGCCAACACGTGAGATGTATTTGTACTGTTGCAGCATAACTGTGCTGCCCAGCATGCAATTAGCAAAGAAAATTCAGTGCACACTGTGCATTTGCCTTTGAAGATCATTCATTGCTGAATTCTGGGATCTTTTTAGAAGATTATAAAAGCTTTACTAAAGCAGGACCTCCTACACTGTGCAATGATTATGAAGACAGGTTGCAAACTGCACTATCATCTGCATTTTAACTGCCAGCCAAGTAGTTGCATGCCAGATAAAATGGGTGGCGATGGAAGCGCTCTGGTTGGCCCTGAAGATTACTAAGAAGGAGAATGAAACACACAACTCACAGATTCGAATTACAGCAGGCTGTTCCTAACCGCATGGCCTGCCCACACAGCACTCCAGACTATCATTACAGGGCTAATAAAGTAATAAAATAAAGCTAGACAAAAATCCCGCATTCTCTGACAATGCTGCAGATCCAAGGCTTGTTTATATCTCAAGCAGATTATTACCTTCAATGTTAACCTGAGTGGTGTAAATTTAGATGTGTAAAATTCTCTGGAACTTAAGAGTGGAGGAGGGATTCTAAGTATACATTATCATTCAGAAATTTGGGGTCGGTAATGTATTTTAATGCAGTTCTTATGGCTGCATTTATTTGATCAAAAACACAGTAAAAACAGTAATATTGTGAAATATTACAATTTTAAAATAATTTAAATAATAAAATTTTAAAATGTGTGTGATGGTAAAGCTGAATTTTCACCATTACTACAGTCTCCAATGTCACACGATCCTTCAGAAATCATTCTAATATGCTGATTTTGTGTTCAATAAATATTTATTATTATTAAAGGTGCAGTAACACTCGGTCCTGCTCTGCTTCATACTACAGTATCATAATCGCATCCATGAACATGATTTCTTCCCGAGTCCTATCCCAATTTTATTCCACTGTCCGTTGAGGTGAAGACCACATGTCCCAAGAATCCACGCTCAAACTTGCCATCATAAAGCCACGCCTTTGTTTCGAATAGGCCTAGCGACCTCTAGCAGACAGAAATATTACATATTGCACTTTTAACAGTTGTGTTGTTTAATATTTCCGAGGAAACCGTATCTATCTTCGATTAATAGTTCAACCGAATTTATTTGAAATAGAAATGTTATATTTTGTAACATTATAAATGTTTTTACTGTCACTTCTGAATAATTTAATGTGTCCTTGCTGAGTATTAATGCTAAAGTATTAATTTATTAAAAAAATTATCAAATTTTAATGACCCCAAACTTTTGAACTTTTGTAGTATATGTTGCGATAAGTTTTATAATGTGAAAGAGAACATTTGGTTGTTTCATTTTTTTCACTAAAGGAATTAATAAAAATCATGTGCAAACATGCCCAAAACATTTGCATGGAAAAATTTCACTTACTTGCAGACTGGTTCTCACTTGCAGACTACCTTGATCTGGCATACTTTACAGTATCACGAATCAGGGTTGTGTGCCATTCACAATAAAATTGAGAATGGCTATTAAATTCCAATTCTATGTTTGAATGGGAAATATTAATGAATATATATAATAATATAAATGAAGGTAACAAACAGGATGGAGAATTTGCATTTTGAATTTCAGTGATGTATAGATGGATGGATGGATAATTCAGTAAAGCCATCCCCCCCTAGAAAGCAAGCAATTTTTAAATTCTCAATTTTGTCCAATTGTCACATTTCGGTACACTAGGTACCTGAATTGGCTCTTCTCCATCATTTGATCACACATGTATAATAACTTCTCTTTTGCAATAAAATTGTTTGCCATCTAGTTTCCACAATCTTAATTGCATTAAGTGCAACACAGTTTATAAGATCTATTCTAGTCTATTTTGAATAAAACAGGTGTTTCTGCAAAAATACTGCTCACTAAATATTTGCTTAGTGTGTTCAGATCATGATATTGTTGAAAATGTTTTGATCATACTGCTAAGATCATATTCTTTTAAAATAAGCAAGACTGAGGATTAATTCTCCCCATGCTTTGTGTTTTGAGCTTCAGAGCTTTTTTTTCTTTGGATTTTAGTTTATATATTGGAAATGGGTCTCTCTTGGCATTCCTGATGCATATATGGCTGAAGGGAAATCACTCAACCCTTCTCCTCTCAGTTGAGTAAGAGCCCCTGGCCCTGTGTAGTTCTCCACGGTGGCCTCATCCTTGCCTGTAAACCATGTTTAAACATCATAATAATTTTAACACTACTCCTCATTTCAACTCAGTGAATATGATGGCATACCAGGGGAGCCGAGCTTCGCTGCAGACACACAGATGTCAAGAGAAAGCTCAATTGGAATTCAGAGAATTCTCCAATGAATCATGTTTTTTATGAACAGAGTGGGTTGGTAATGAATTTTTTTTGACATTATTTCATTTGTTTAAATAATTTAATCAATGTTAATTGCCTAACCAGAAATGGAAAATAAGATATTCAGTGCAATAAGAGTATGATTCATTAAAAATATGGCATGACACAGTGATATTATAGTTTCCCTGAGGACTTAGTGTGCTATTCAGCATGCTTCCATGACTATAAAGTAGATCATCCACCAAGTGGTTATTAAGATAAACATTTTTGAATCTCAATGAATATTATTCATTATTTGTTTTCTAGTTGTTTGAGATGGTATATCTTGTTTTACATTGCTGTTTCATGAATAATTGTATTTTTTTTTTTTTTTTTACCTAAAAAGCTTACATTTGCCAAATTCCATTGTGATAATTTGCCCCATATAGTTTGACAACACGCACCGTTATTGAGTTGACGAGCTGTCACTTTTTTGCAGTAACCTACAGAAATACAACATTTGACTTTAAGGCCCTGTTTACACCTGGTATTAAGATTAAGCGTTTTGGTCGAAAACATTGTCTTCAAACCAAACATGCGTCTTCAGCCGACAAAGTTTAAATCCCGTCAGGCTAGTGTGCCCAATAATGTGTACGCAATAGGTCAGTAGGTGAAGAGTAGGCGTCTTTTGTGGCCGTTTGAACACATTTGATCACATGAGCATTTACACTACGAAAGCAATCCGGTTGAATGCGTATTCGACTACCTCTGGAAGTGGTCGAAATTGGACAAGCCCAAAACGTTTTAGACCCCGTTTACACCTGTATTTAGCTTTGTCCACTTGTGATCCGATTGACCAAATGCTTCTTAATACCAGGTGTAATGAATCTACACTAAGAAATGTGACAACTAGCCCTAGTAATCTCTACTGATGTTATGCTCAAAACAAAAAGGGCCATTCAGAATTTTGTGGATGAAAATAATTCCAAAAGCACATGACCAACACAACTTGGATGAAGCTAAAAGAATGATTATTTTTCTGTGGTTTTCTCATTTCCCACCCTGATTCTTTCATTGTGTCTGTTTAAGGGGCTTGTTTAGGACCTCTACCATTCCCCAAGCATACCTCAGCCAGCTGGCACAGACTAGAGATGGTCATGAAGTAGTCAACCATAAAGTCTGTTAGTTTAAGATTTAACATACTGGCATGCAGACAGAATTGCAGACAGAAAGCCAAGATCCCTAAGAGACAAGATATATTCTATTGAGAGTGAAAGCATGCCAGTTTATACAGAAACCACAATGTCATAAAATCGTGTTAGGTAAAATGAAAAGCACAGCAAACCCTCAGAATAAAATCTTTGAGTAAAAGATTTTACTTTCGAACATGGCAATTTGCATTCGATTGTAGCAGTTGACATACCTGTGTTCAAATTCAACAAATAACTGTGATCAAACGGTCTCAATCTGTGTAACAATGATCAGCAGGAAGATTAAATGGGTAAGGCAATTTATGTCATTTTCAGTTATGCGGCTGTTACGCACATCATGTGTTAATGCTCTCAATAATAGGCAGCAGTTTTCAGTAAGCTGGTTCATGTAATGAAGTGTCATTAGTTTATCCCATCTGCCAGTGCATTTTTGCCATCCAAGTGTGAAAAACTCAAAATAGCAGGTACAAATTACTTCCCGTTGCTTTTGGCTACATCAGTCTCGTTTCCAGTGAGCTGGAAGTATCCCCCCTCCCTCTTTCCGTACTATGCCTGTGGGCCCTGAGAAAGCACATCCCATAATCTTGTTGGCTTGTCTCCAGCAGGCTGTCCCATATTCAACAGGAGCTGTTTTCAATTCCGCAAACGCAGAGTTTCGGAATTAACTTTTGCTTTAATATATGGGCAAATCCGTTAAGAGTCTTTGATGTTTAAGATCAATCGCCATTGTCGTTTCTTAAACAGCCCGTTTCTGAGAAGTTCTGTGCATCTGAAACTGCAAGTGGCTATTGGATTGTTTGAATATCCGTAAGGTTCCATTTTAGAACCAGCTGTTAAACATATGTCCTAACTTGAGTCTTAAATTTGTTGTTTGCTTGGATCCTTGACCTTTTTCATATGTAAGTTCTTTGATACAATTTTATAAAGATATATTATGTGCCATATGAGGAGGTATACCACATTAGAAGAGTAACTGGAGAGTAATATATATATATATATATATATATATATATATATATATATATATATATATATATATATATATATATATATATATATATATATATATATATAAAAATAACACAGATTAATCCATTTCGTATTGACCTCTGAACCTGGAGCCGTTCTAGCCACCATTCGACTGTAAAATGAAGGAGGGAGACGACTGTTGCGCTGACGGACAGAACGAGCAGAGCTCCTCCCTCGAGCACCGTCTTTGCACTCTCTCTACCTCATATATAATAATCAAAATCAACTGACACAATGCTAAAAGTTCGTAAGACCGAATCCATGTTTCACGAGGCGCATTTGGAGAATGTTTTTCCTGAATAACTGCTGGGTGTGAATAGTGCTCAAAGAACATCACCTCATCTTCTCTGACAGGCGCCCTGCATGTGCAGCTGACATAAACCACACTTTCAGAAAACAAAAAGAAAATCCTATCCAGTGGTGAAGTGTTTTCTGTGTTGACAAATCTTTTGCGATGTCCTAATAACAGTCGCGATTTGCACGCAGCGCGTCAACGTCCGTTAATGTCCAATTCGCGACCTAATGACTCATTTGAACAGATTCATTTTAATGAATCATGACAACAACCGATCTGTCCACACGGTCTATAATGAATCATTTACTCAAACATCTCTGAAATGAGAACATAAGTGTGCTTACCCCATTTAGCAAGAGTGGTTAGTAAAATTAGCCTTAACAATCCACAGTATTTTCAGGTTATTTAAATGACAATGTGTAGTAAATTAGGCCTACCTATAAAATCAGTTAGTTTAGACTGGAGTGAGGTGAAACCAGAACAAAGCAAGTTGTTGTTAGCTTGGTGCATTCTATTGTATATGGTACAAAATTATATTATTAGTTATAACTTCTAAATGCTACTTTTTAATACTTTTCAGGTTTAGCAAAAAAGCATCTTCTCTTACAAAGCTATAAAATCACTTTTTTTTTTTGCAAAGAGGGCAAGAAAGAATTACAGTGAGAGTTTTTACTGTTTGTGTGGATGACCATGGCTGTCTTGTGTGGAAGACCATTTTTGACCCCGGATAAACCCTGCATTGATTTATTTGAATTGAAATATTTAATACTTTCACAGCAAAAATGATGTATGCGATTAATTTAGATGAATTAATCACAGAGTATGTAGTTAATTAGATTAAAATTTTTAATCGATTGACAGCCCTAATATATATATATATAGCAAGACTCTTTATTATTGACTTTATTCTAACTAGAGTCTGTTACAATTACTGTTTCAATGTAAAGCTATTTCCTGTCTTCCACCTATGCTTGTTAATCTCATTTTAAGGGGTTAAGTACTCTTCAGAGTGACACAAGGAACAGTTTCCTAGTTTTGGTATGGCATGCCTTTCTCTGCTGTGTTGTAACATGTTCTGCCTCCTGTCAGTGTCTGAATACAGAGGAAATGAATTGTCAGGGCATGTTTCCATAGCTTTGCTAACTGGGCTATGCAGGGCAGTGTCATAGTAAATAGTTTATTTTACTAGTTGCATTTACATGGACTATAATTATAATAGACTCTTAATACTAGCAGCCCAGTGCAAATAAGAAAAGTCTGATGTGATCAGTTTAAAATTTTATTTTACATTGGAAGGGGTGTTGAAAACCTTTGACAGCCTTTGATTATATAGAAATATTCAGCCTTGTAAACATTAAATCTGTTTGTTTTCTGCAGTTGGAACTTTCTGTTCAAAGACTTTTTATGCAAAGTAAACTGTAAAGTTTAAAATGTGTTTTGAAGGAGCAGTTCACTCAAAAAATTTAATTATGTCATTGTTTATGCACCCTCATGTTGTTCCTGTATCAGCCAAATCCAGCAGTAAATCTTTCGAATAAATGTAGCTTAAAGGGTTAGTTCACTCAAAAATGAAAATCCTGTTATTAATTACTGTCATTACTCACCCTGATGTTGTTCCAAACCTGTAAGACTTTTGTTCATCTTCGGAACACAAATGAAGATCTTTTTGATTAAATCTGAGAGCTTTCTGTCCCACCACAGACAGCCTATGCAACTGAAACTTTGATGCTTAAAAAGTTTATAAATAGATGGTAAAACTAATCCATATGTATTGAGCAGTTTAGTGCAGATTTTCTGAAGACACACGATCACTTTAAATGATGAACAGATTGAATTTAGGATTTTATTCATATATAAACATTCATCAGCTCACACATCAGTGTTTGTGGTAAATGGAAGCTCGAGGATGTTTTCTTGGCGGGACAGAAAGCTCTCCGATTTCATCAAAAAGATCTTCATTTGTGGTCTGAAGATGAACCAAAGTCTTATGGGTTTGGAACGTCATGAGGGTGAGTAATTAATGACAGAATTGTCATTTTTGTGTGAAGTAACTCTTTAAATAGTAGGCCTATCTTGAAAACGTACATGCAAAGTCTAGATTTAGGATAATACATTTAAAATATAATTGTGTAAATATTTTTGCTACAGATCTATATTAAAGGATTAGTTCAATTCAGAATTAAAATTTCCTGATAATTTACTCACTCCCGTGTCATCCAAGATGTTTATGTCTTTCTTTCTTGTCAAAAAGAAATTATGGTTTTTGAGGTAAACATTCTAGGATTTTCTCCATATTGTGGACTTCAACCACTAACAACAGGTTGAAGGTCCAAATTGAAGTTTCATTGCAGCTTCAAAGGGCTCTACACAATCCTAGATGCAGAATAAGAGTTTTATCTAGTGAAACAATTGGTCATTTTCAAAAATGTAAAATTTTTATATTTTTTAACCACAAATGCTCGTTTTGCATCAGCTCTGCGATGCGCCATGCATTACGTAATCACGTTGGAAAGGTCATGTGTGATGTAGGCGGAAGTACCGCGGTAAGGCAAAAAACTCCATAAACTTCAAAATCTCCCAACATCGTTGTTTTACCTTTTTTTTGTAAAGGCTGTTTGACTTAGTCTTTAAACATTCACTTTGTAAACACTTGCTCGGTACTTCCGCCTATGTCACGTGTGACCTTTCCAGCATGATTGAACCCTGTTAAAGTCCACTATATGGAGAAAAATCCTGGAATGTTTTCCTCAAAAACCATAATTTCTTTTCGATTGTAGAAAGAAAGACATAAACTTCTTGGATGACATGGGGGTGAGTAAATTATTAGGACATTTTAATTCTCAAGTGAACTAATCCTTTAAGTAACCTACTCAAATGATCTAAGTAACAAAAAGCTTTATTTGTTAAACTACTTTATTTATGAATTAATTTTTATCAGAAAGTCAATGGGGTTCAATATGTATTAACAAAAAATTCTTCAAAATATATTTTCTGTTCTACAGAAGAAAGAACCTCATATACAGTTTTGGAATGACATGAGTGTGTGTGTAAATAACTTTAATTTTTGGGTGAATCACCCTATTAATATTAGAGAACAAGGGAATGTGCAAACCACTAGAGTCAATACTGTAAGAACTGATCATTTATTAACTGGCTGATAAAATATGTAAGGTCATGCCATGGATATCATTTATTTTCTTACAAACAAACTGGTACATCTAAATGTAAGTTAAAAAAAATAACAAAAGGGCCTTTCTACTTGAGTTCTGTGTGGAAAATATGGACAGAAAACCTCGGACACTTGGCTGTCCATAAAACAGACATCAAATAGCTCTGGGCAGAATTCAGCTGCGGCCAGCACAACACTCTCCAGAAAAACACAAGTGTGTGTCATATCTGAGCCAGCACAAACCAAATAGTTTGTATTGGATTATGTGAAAGAGCATGTGAGTGCACAATAGCAAATAAAAGGATGATATACACCCGCTAGTCTTGGGGTAAAGAAGCAGGCATCTGTGTGCTATGTGATTCTTCTCTGCAGGTTCCTTAGTGAATGAATAATAGAGAACAAGGGCATGCTTGCTCAGTGAGCGCAACCCTGCCTGTCAGAGTTGCGGATGTGAGGAGAATCATACCCTTGTTTTTCTGGAAAACGTCCTTGTATGTATGTCGTATAAATAGGGGCCATGTTTAGTCCCCGATGCAAAAGAGCCCCCCTGACCAAACCCTCGCTGCTCCTGGATTAGAATAAGAATAACAAATGGCTCTTGGAGAATGTGTTTTTGTTGCAGTTGCGGCCACAACACTGGGTCAGGTGATCTGCCGCAGTGATTCCCCCGAGGTATGCGCTTCGCTCTCCTTCGTAGAAATTTACTGAAGCAATAAATCTGGTGTGCTTGTGGAGAAAAATTAAAGTGGAGCCTCCCAGGAGGCGGAAGGGAAGTAAGAGAGGGATATAACAATGCCTACAAGTAGAAATCCAGGCTAACCTCTCCGGAGGTTGTGTCATCTCGGGAACAAAAGCTTCACAACCTGGAGTCATGGCTCAAGGGCTAAAGTCCATTTAGTGGGGAGGACGTTCGTAATGCCAATCCACTACCTGGGAAGTGGGGTATTACTTTTTTACAATACACGTAAGGTTCATTTCTCCACCCTTGGAGAGAGTACAAATACAGTTCTTGTCTGATAGTATGAAGGATTAAGAGGGCCTGAGGCCGAATATAATTCTTTAAGCGTTTACATAAGACTTATGGTCCTCTGTTCTAAATCACTTTGGACTATCCATCCATCCATCCATCCATCCATCCATCCATCCATCCATCCATCCATCCATCCATCCATCCATCCATCCATCCATCCATCCATCCATCCATCCATCCATCCATCCATCCATCCATCCATCCATCCATCCATCCATCCATCCATCCATCCATCCATAGTTTGTTAGTTCTTTCATTAGTTGTTTCTGTCATTTGTTCATTCCATTGTTCATTCCATTGTTCATTCCATTGTTCATTCCATTGTTCATTCCATTGTTCATTCGTTTTATCATTTGTTCTTTCAATCATTAGTTTGTTGTTTGTTCTATCGTTCATTGTTGGACATTTCAAAGGGTTTTTACAGTAACTTACTGGCAACACTAACACTAAGACTTCTCTTACCAATCTCGACATGCTTATGTCTTTCTTGATGCTTTGTTGGAGTTGCCTTTAAAACACAAAAAAAGTCCATCTTAAATTCCTTAAACTGTAACAAACAAATGCTAAAATAAGAAAGGTGGCTAGCCATAAAGCCTTTTTTTAATAGCTAAGATAAGATGCCATTTTCTCAACTAAGATTGTCACCATTAAAGGGATAGTTCAAAATGTATCATTTCTCACCCTCATGTCGTTCCAAACCCATAAGACTTTCGTTCATCTTCGGAACACCAAATGAAGATCTGATAGCATTCTGTCCCTCCAACCTACACAACTGAAACTTTGACACTTCAAAAAGTTCATAAAGAGATCGTAAAACTAATTCATATGAATTGAGTGGCTTAGTCCAAATTTTCTGAAGAGACATGATCGCTTTATATGATGAACAGATTGAATTTAGGCTTATATTCACATATCAATATTCATCATCTCACACATCAAATGTAGTAAACGGAAGCTCAAGCATGTTTGCTTGACTCGTGAGAACCAGTGAGGTTCATTTTCGTTTGTGCTTCCGCAAAAGGTTTGTTCTTGCGCGTCATGCAGGTTTGGTTGAGCTTTTGTTTATGTTCGCTGATTAATGTTTAGATGTTAATAAAAGCCTAAATTAAATCTGTTCATCATAAAAAGCGATTGATTCTCTTCAGAAAATTTGGACTAAACCACTCAATTAATATAGATTAGTTTTACAATTTCTTTATTAACTTTTTGAAGTGTGAAAGTTTCAAATGTGTAGACTGTCTATGGAGGGACAGAAAACTCTTATATTTCATCAAAAAGATCTTCATTTGTGTTCCGAAGATGAACGAAAGTCCTTGCGGGTTTGGAATGACATTAGGGTGAGTAATTAATGGCAGAATTTTACTTTTTTAAGTGAACTAACCCTTTAACTACAACTTGAACAGACACTGAGTTATATCCCTGGGCAAAACAAATTGGACATGACAAATCCCAAATAGTAAACTGATGCCTTTTTATATTTCTGACGTACAGTACTCTCAGCGCTCATTCCCATGATGCAAAGGGAATCACAGTTATTTACGGACAATTTGCAGTTTCACTGAGTGATATACAGTAAATAACTGTACAAATTACAGAAATGTCTAACAGCGTTCTTTCTATTGTGCGTTCATTCGATCTTTCATTTGTTTGTTCTATTGTCTGTTCTATCATTAGTTCGTTCTTTCATTAATTTGTATGTCCCATCATTTGTTTGGTTGTTCATCTTATTGTTTGTTCATTCTATTATTCATTTGTTCTATCGTTAGTTTGTTTTCTCATTAGTTTGTTCATTTTATAATCAGTTTGTTCTATCATTAATTAGTTTGTTCTATCATTTGTTCCTTCTTTTCTAAAAATTCCACTTATTGCAGCTAAACGAATTTCAGAGTATAATAAGTGATATATATAAATTATTTTTTGTTTTGCTGTGAGAACTGAATTCTAAAGAGAAATGTACTTTAGGTCAAATCATTTCATTAGCACACATACTATCAATGACTGCACTAATGAAACCACAATCTGTTGTGGTTCCTTTCAAGTGGCATTTGGTTTTGTATCAGATTGCACCCACTGTTTACAGCCTTGTTGAGTGCTGTCTGTTTGTTTTTCTTCTTCCAGTGTTGTTCTTCTTTCATTGGGCTTTTTAGGTTTGCCACATTTCCTCTTATTGGCACAGGGGGGTGTGGAACGAGGGAATGGTGCAGTAATAGCTGCTGAATGCACTGGCTGTGCGGCTCCTACCGCAGGGCCCACACATTCCAGGGATTACTCTTATTACCAGCCATTCTCTCAATGGGGAACAGAGTGGCCTAATGAAATATTCAAATGGATGAGGGGGATAAAGCTCTCCATTACTGAATTAAATTTTCAAAATGTTTGTGCTGCTTATCTTTGAGTACGTGTGTGTGCATTAGAGAAACTGATTAAGAGTGCACAATGATTATCAGCCTTATAAAGTAACATTTCAGAGCCATTTGTGATAAATTGCTGCATGTTCGTAATAATATAATAAGTAATTGATTTAAAGCCTGTGCAAATGTACTTTGTCCTGAGATCTCAAGGGTGGTGAGATGGTGTGTTCTTGCTTGTAAGACCATTGCTTTTACAAATCCACAGTGTTCAGGTTCATGATTCATCCCTCTTAGTAATGTTATAACAATCTGAAATATTAAGCTGTTAAGGTGACACAATTAATATCACAAGTAAATTTATTCATAGATGAATTAAAACAAACACCACAAAAGATTTCAAAAGCATGTGTCAGGTTTCAAATGAATGTTTTCCAGTAGAAATAAAACCATCAAGAACAGGCTACGAACGCACAGTCGGAGTAAATTGAATGGGTATTGCTTAGCTTGAATCCAGGACTTGTAATAGCCCATACTCCAATGTTAGGTCTGCCTGTACATCCTGAGCAAATGATATCCTAATGGGATTTCTCACAGAAATCTATTAACCTTGAGTCCACCCATAAATTTCATGCAGTTTAGCTAAATGATGACTGTAGAGAATGGCGCCATGTAACCAGTGGGTGTGAAACCGTAGTTAGATCAAGGATGATTTGATGACCCTCCTATTCAAACAAGGTTATAGTCAGATTGCTTGCATTAGATCTATATTTAACAAAGGATGAAATAACATAACAAAGGTATTGGTGAAACAATGATTTCTGTACACCCTGTCATTCTGAAATGTAATTGATATCTCAAAAAATAATACATTAATCTCAGATTTTCAGTGATTGAATAAGATTTTAAAACTCTATTTGTATGATGTTGCCTCTGGGTTTTTAATGATGTTTATACAATGGCATTGAAATGGTTAATGATAAAGGAAGGACTTTGAATGAACAAAATAAAAGTTTTTTTTCTTGGTCACAACACTTCTTGGTGGCCAATTTAAAATCTGTTTCTGGCATAGTACACAATATTGCAGTTATCGTGTCTTCTTTTAGAAATGCTGGGTTAAAACAAAGTCCCTTTAAGACAAGTCATTTCACTCGGTGGAAATCTTTGAAATGCCTTTCGGGCATCCTGGGCATCCATGCAGCTCCTATCTATCTCTTTGAATGGGGAAACATCAAATTCTCCAAAGCTGTTTGCCAAGCTTTCGATTAAATTTCATATTTGAAATCACCAATGAATTCTGACAACAACTGTTTCATAATTTTTTTCCCCAAACGCTCGAATCATGACAAAAAAAAGGTATTTTTTAGGCTGGATCAAACTAATAAGCATGCACAGACCTAACGGCTGCTGCAGTGACGCGATGACTTTACCAGTCGGCGATTGGCCCTTATTTTGTAGGCGGGACTTTTTTCGCCATATTGCTCGTTACACTTTCTTCCATTCAAAACAATACGAGTGACACGTCTTGTGTTATTCTATAGTCTTTGGTTAAAAACAACCTAAGTTGAGTTAAATATGGTAATTAATTAAACAACAGTTGAGTTAAATAAAAATACCCAACAGGTTGGACAAACATTTAACCCAACTGCTGGATCAAAACAACCCATGTCCATTTTTAACCCAACTTAGTTTAGTTTTAACCCAGCATTTTTTTTAGTGTATGAAATTATTGAACATTATAAAATGGTTAGTTCTTGTCCTTGATTCTGATTGGTCAATAGTTGTGTTTTATTCACGATAAAACATGGCTATGACCGTTTCATCCAACGGTTCTGTGTATTACTACACAACACCCATAGCAACCGCTCTTAGCAACATAAACAGTTTGTTCTCAATTTATATTGTTCATTGAAGCTTACTGTATTATGTAGAAGAGTGTTGAGAGAAAAAGATTGAGTGAGCGAGTTTATTACCTTCATTCAGATTTAGCATTTTCCTTCAGGTCAGTACTGTGTTCATAATAAAAAATCTGTTTAAATGTCCGATGTATTATCTTGTCCTTTTAACAGTTAAGGAGTTTTCCCGTGACTGACAGCGCTAGTCAAAGCATTTGTCAGTTGCGTCTTGTTCCGTGTTCACAACAATTCAGTCTTTTCAATGTGAAAGTCTTCGCTACTGACTGACACACTAATAAAGACGCCGCCATCTAATGGCGTAATTATGTAACTTCTGTTGCTGTTCACGATCAGGGACTATTTTTCCGGCGGAAGGAAGGCTTTTAGTGATTTTACTTCATGAAAGTTGCATTGATACATATTTTTTGGCTTTAATGTTTGTATTGTGTGGTAACCGTTTTATAAAAGCAATAAGGTACTCAAGGCTTGTGCTGTATCGTGAATAAGTCATGGCTGAAGGGGTTGCAGGCACTCTGCTGAAATATTTACAATACAGCACAACCTCTCATAACTTAATGCTTAATTAGATAAGGTAGATAATTTAAGTAAACTTGAAGTAAATTTATTATATTCTGTCATGTAGCAGTAAATGTAAAGTATGCTAATTTTCTTTTTTGTTATTTTTGTTTTGTATTGTCTTCAATAAAAAATGTATAGTCACTTAACTTTACTATACATATTTAGGTTTTTATTCCATTACAGCACAGTGTTGTCTGTAATATACCTAAGCAACACATATTTAAAATATAAAAAAATGTTTTTTAAATTAGTTTTTGATTAGTAGTGAGGTCTATTTTATGAATGAAATGTGAATAATTGCTATTATAATATTTGTAATAGAGGGTTAAAACAGGTGCATGTTGGCCATAGCAGTATATGATTGTCTTTATTTATTTTTTTCTCCAAAAGCAATGACTTAAACTGGCCAGGACTGAGCTTTAGTTATTTTATCCTTAATACTAGACAAAGTTATTTTTCTCTTAGCTTGACCTTAAAAATTCTAGAGCACACAGTTTCGGAATGAGATGATTGATATTGTTTTTGTCTCTATGAAACAAGCTCTGTTGCAGAAATTGTGCCAAGGAAAGTTTTTCTTTTCTTCAAAAATCTTAATCATATAACTGCCCTGATAGCTCATCTCTTCTGATGGATTTGTTATTGCTACAAATGTATTTTATTGACTGTGTTATTATTAAACTGCATTCGGTGTCTTGATCTAAGGAACCATATCCTTCTGGAAAGGCCATGCTTAATTAATTCCTCCATGGAGTCAGATTGATAATAAAAGCCAATATAAACATGTGCCCAGCAGTCAGGAGCATGCACTTCATCAATCAATTTCTCACTGTAAGGAAGCATTTCCAGCCTCCTCCAGCTGCCTGTGTGGAAAGACAAGTCAATTGTGCTGTGCTTGACAATACTCATGAAATGGTTAGCTGGATTTCAATCGATGGCAAAGATTACCCAGTCATTTTACTGTCACTGGGGAAATGGTAGAGACTGAAAAGGCAAGTCAACGATCTTCTGTTCTCTTCCAAAAAACATGCCCATGACTAATGACATCTGCTGCCTATTTTTGATTCCTTGAGGGGAATTCATTTAATGCCAATTAAAGACTGTTAAAGTCAATGTAAATTACTGTTCGCAACCCATTTTTACTTCCATTACATCAAATTGTCACAATCGAAGTGAGTAACAGGATACTCAATGAGATGAAATGGGGGGTGGGACTTAATTGTATTAATTAGAAATCATTTCTAGAGATTTAGTAATTAGAAATCGGTGTATATATATATCCTATATAACAGAATGGAGCCAGACTGAATGCGAGTTTGCTAAAACAATGGTTAAATAGCTGCTTGGCTATTAAAGGGGTCATAAAATGTAAGTTTTACAAGATGTAAAATAAGTCTCTGATGTTCCCAGAGTGTGAATGTGAAGTTTTAGCTCAAAATGCCCCACAGATATTTTTTTTATAGCATGTTAAATTTGTCAATTTTTGAGGGTGAGTAGCTTGTCGTACTCTCTACCAGCCGTTTGTTGTAGTCCTTAAACGGAGAATTCTTTAAAAGAAAATATCTCGCTTTGCT
This sequence comes from Chanodichthys erythropterus, assembly GCF_024489055.1. Classification (NCBI taxonomy): domain Eukaryota; kingdom Metazoa; phylum Chordata; class Actinopteri; order Cypriniformes; family Xenocyprididae; genus Chanodichthys; species Chanodichthys erythropterus. The sequence goes on from NC_090224.1 coordinate 13,597,491, forward strand.
TCGAACGTTGAACGTCCTAACTTTGCAGATGTTGTTTATGCTCTAACAGCAACAACACATTAACTAAAGTTAAAAAAGTAAAATCATAATCAACCATCCCTTTAACATTATCCAATAGTCTGCATCCCAGCAAACAAAAATATGTTCTAAGAACGTTTTTCTAATGTTCATATTAAGTAAAAAAAACTTTAAAACATTATTTCTGAATATTCTATGATTGTTCAAAATGCCCAGTTTTTTTTCTTGGTTATGCAAACGTTAACAAAACACTATGGGAATTGTTCAGTTGCGTGTTTACCCACCACGCAAAGCACGCAAACGCGTGGGGCCCCCGCGAATTCTTCCTGGGGGATCCCCCAGTGGTATAGTCTATGTGATACGCAGGTACCTGTATATGCCTTACACCCACTAGGAAAGCTCAAGGATTTCCGTATATCCACTTAAAAAAGCACGAGAATACGGATTTGGTGCTCTTTAATGTGACGTGACAGATCGCAGTGCCTCAGTTCAAAAGAAGCGGCAGCCTGACGCAAAATAAACATGAATGAACTCCTAAAGGTATGTTAAATGATACAGAACAACTTACCGACATCCATATCATGTCTCATGTCATCGTTTAATCAGTGTTTCAACCGTGGAAAGACGTTAACAGCTTGTAAACAAACAAACGCAACGTCACATTTACCTCAGAACAAACATATTCATCATGACCATCAACTCGTTAGTCAGCTAGAAAATTAATTATAGAGAGGAGCATTTAGCTAAATATATGCACCATATTACATATAAAATTTTAATGTTCTTCAATAGCCTGTAATGCATGTTTGATAAATACATCAAGTTGACAGCCACCATTTAAATGTTTATATAAAAAAAAAGAAAAAAGTATTAGAGTAGAAATAACTTTAAAGTTAGTAGGCCTATTATAATTTTATTATAAAAAAAATTACCAAAGCGTAGGCTAATTTAAGTTTGTATACAAATTATATTACTTCCAGGAACTAACAGTCTTCCGGACATAGCTATAATCCTATGCTATAATCATGAATATTACGTGCAAATCAACACTTTTGAAAGTAATAAATACACGATTGTGACGATATGTGGTTTATCTGTGTTCTTCATGCCATGTCAGGTATTCATAATAGTAGATTATATTTATAATGTAATGCTAATCGAGAGAGCTTTTCTCATTGTGCAGAATAGCCTAAAATTATATATTTTCTGTCTGATTTTTCATCCGAAGCCAAATCACATCACAGAAGGAGATTTAAAAAACTCGACTTTTGGAAACATGGTTTTAATCATATACATTTTCGTGTTTTGTTGGTGTGCTAAGCTAACATGCTAACAAGCCCAGAGATGCACCTGTTCTGAGCTAATGCAAATAAATAATATTGAATTGTACAGCTCACTGATTTTTTTTTTCTTTTTTTCAAGAAGGGCATTAGAAACAGTTTCAAAGAAGGTGAAGTGAGAAGTTTGGTGAAAGAAATGAGAGATTAAATCTTGAAAGGACATCAGTCTAATTATAATATAGGCAAAAGAAAAGATTAGAGCCATAAGCAGGTCGGAGAGGTGTGAATGTGTTCAGGGCAGACTGAAACTGAATGGTGCAGTTAGCACCACAAAACAAACGAGGCAATACACTTTAAATAGATAACAATAAACATCAGTTAACATTTTAGAGTCTTTTCTAAATAAAATCACATGACATGGTCTCGAAAAACATTTAATAAAACTCAGAGTTTTAAACTTATCATCTTCAGATTTGAAATGTAACATGGCCAGACATGTGGCCAAAGACTATAGAATAACACAAGACGTGTCACTCGTATTGTTTTGAATAGAAGAAAGTGTAACGCGCAATATGGCGGAATAAGTCCCGCCTTCTAAATAAGAGCCAATCGCTGACTGGTAAAGTCATCGCGTCACTGCAGCGGCCGTTAGAATCACCAGTTTCTATAGAAACAGTCAGACTCGCGCCTCCAAAGAGACGCACATTTAGGTCTGCGTATGCGCATTAGCTTGATCTAGCCTGAAAAATACAGTTTTTTTTTGTCATGATTCGAGCGTTTAGAAACTAAATTTATGAGCCGGTTGTTGTTAGATTTCATTGGTGATTTCAAATATGTTATATGTTAATATATTTAATCGTAAGGTAGGCGAACAGTTTTGGAGAATTTGATGTTTCCCCATTCAGAAATAGCTATAATATTAATAATAGCTATTTTTAATAGACATTGTGACAATAATTAATTATGACTTTACAATAAACTGCAAAGTGTCTGCTTTAAAATGAGACCTTACTTATGCTTTTAGTGCAAATGGTTCATGATCTGTATCTGTTTTAGTTTGGGTATGTCATTTCTTGGGATTTTCCAAAAGCGAGGGTGCAGGTTTACAGCTTAAACTAAATTCGTTGGATTTTACAGTTATTAAAATGATGTGATACTGAAGACTGAAAATTCAGCTTTGCCATAACAAAATATATCGAAATAGAGAAAAATTATTTTAAACTCTAGTAATATTTCACAATATTATTTTTTTACTTCTTTTTGATCAAATAAATGCAGTCTTGGTACTTTCATATTGCACTCTATAAATATAAATCTACTGACTGTGATGGAAAAAAATTCAAGTTCTTTACTAGAATATGACAGATTAGTCTTTTGTTATCATAATATGCCATGCTGTGACTAAGTGATGTATTTATATATTTTTCAGTATTTTGATGATATTCAATTTATAGCTTTAAACTTGCTTTTTTTGCAGACTAAACTAGTCTAATGCTCTTTATGAAGCGTAATTACAATTTTGAAAACAATGCATGATGTTATTTGTGTATTGTAAATTTGAAACAATAAATCTGCCTCTTCCATTTAAACCGTTGAGCAGGCTGGAATGGTTTTTCTTATAACACTCACTAATAGAGCTCATGGTTCGGCTCATGTGTGAATTCTGTGAGGACACATCGGTAAAAATACGGGTGGGAGCCGCCGGAGGCCAGCACCAATATCAGCGAGTCTGAGAGGACACATGGACGGAGGTCAGAGGCTATTCCTGGTAGATTAATGTCATAAATTACACTGCATTTTGGACAGATAAATTCATTGAGCTATGCTATCAAAATAGAAATCCCTGTTCCGGTAATGTCATACAGTGAATCATGGCATACAGTAAACAGCAAACCAATTCTAGCTTGCTCCAGGTGGCTGATGTTCCTTCTTCCAAGCCAACTGTGTGACATTCTGAGACCCGGAGTGAAGAAGGAAATTAAAAACGGAAAAGTGCTGGAAATCGAAGCTGAAATTGAGAGGGGTTAACATAGGTTAAAATGGTGGTGGTTGGTTTGTTATTGTTGAAATATTTTAAGCATTTGTAGTCTTGTTTGATGTCAGTTATAAAAAAAAAAAAGGACGATTCTTGTTTTTTTTTTTAAATGGAATATTGTGAGAAAACCTGTCACTCAAATTACATCACAGCAATAGCAAACTGATCCAATCAATTCCCGATGAAAAAAAATCAATACATACTACATTTTTTTTTATTGTTTGAGAAGCAGTTTCACTTAGATATGTCACAATAGGGAAGAAAAGACTGTCGCAACTTCCATTTCATGCTGACCTGGAGTCAATAATAATGAAAAAAATCAATCAAAATCCAAGTTAAAATACTATGTGTTTAAAAATAAGTGTTCAATTTCAGTGTTGATGGTAGTGCAGAAATTATACACTTAATCTTTAAAGCTTTGAAAAATCATTTTTGTTCATTAAAAACATCAGGTCCTCTTTAGGGAGAATGAACGTCCTACCGCTCCACGGCTTTATGAATGTAACAGTTGTCCAAAACATCTTGTTCAGACCAACTTATCATACGACAGTTTCGCTTGAGAGCGCTTGCGAAATGTTTTGCTCCTCTTCAGACAGCAGAACACCATCTGTCTGATCTAACAAGCGCTGAGCGAGATCTATGGGATCAAGGAGATAAGCACTGCAACATTCATTGCCCCATCCTCTGTGGATCCAATTGAAACTCAACACACACAAAGACATTCAGAAGGCCAAGACCATTTCCAAATGATCCCGAACAAACAGTCTATTGTGGTATTTATATGGGATTTTACAAGATTTAACAATAATTTAAAATCGTATTCAGAGTTTTACTGTGAAATCATTGCATAGGTCATTTTCTGTCACTAGAGTTGTGTGCCAGTCAGAACTGAATTTTAATAAACTGTCTATTTTTTTAATATATCATTACTCCAGTCTTCAGTGTCACATGATCCTTCAGAAATCATTCTAATATGCTGATTTTGTGCTCAAAAACATTTATTATTATTATCAATATTGAAAACAATTGTACTCCTTAATATATATATTTTTTTTAATTTTTTGAAATCTGTGATGCATTTCAGAATTCTATGGTGAATAGAAAGTTCTATTTTTTTTTGTAATATAAGTCTTTACCATCAGGTTTGGTGATTGAAAATTTCATGCATCATTTAAATCTAAGTAAATTGTAGAACCACTGCTCTCTATACAGTGAAAGTATGGCAACTAATAGTTAGAAATAAAATGCAAATGCACTTTTCCCCTCGCAGTGCAGTTTAGGTCAGTAATGAAAGAAGAACAGTGATCGGGTAGTGTCTGCATTTTTTGCTTTGTCTCTTTCCTGTTCTCTCACTCTCTTTTCCCCCTCCGTTGTTGTAATCATTTTTCATTGTACAAAAGCAATTAGCCAAAAATAATCATGCTCATATTTTGTATCGCACACATACCCCTCTCATTGTGAAGAATATTGCCAGTTTGTTTTCTGTTCTGCACGAGCTAAATTGAAATTTCCCTGGAAAAACATTTTTCAGTGATGCTAATGCAGTTTGAGCTGTGTGCAAATAGTTCATTTGGCACAGTAATAGGCAGTGTGTACGACAAGGCTGCAAAAGGCACGGAGCATAAGTGATGTACACGACCCGCATTAGTTTAAAGTGTAGATAACGATTCTGTCAACAGTGATGATGATGATAATAAGGTAGTTTAATTATGGCTTTCATTTTGAGTAATATAAAGCAGGTAGTGGTTGAATAGTTATGGCAGAGGGAGACAGATTCTCTGCAGCTGTGCCTTGAGACTCTCATTATGATTGCAAAACTTTTCCTGTCACATATTGTCATACAAGCCCATTTGTCAAGACATTAATCCCCTGAAAATGAGATGTCTATCTCAAGAAGGTGAGCAATGGAAAATAGACACAAAAAAGGAGCACTTTGTACTGTTATGTAAATTCACTAAGAAAACAAGGACATCTGTTGTTTATGAATCAGCATTCTCTCAGAGAGGGGGCTCGACATTAATAGAATATTTAAACCCCTGTTTTTGGCAGTTGTTGAACCAAATTGGCTAGATTAAAAGATCAACCATTTGATATTGTGCTGCAAACACTGTGAGATTGAATGCGATTATGCATCTTTGTTTTATTTATTCATTTATTTATGGTTTTTGCTAGAGGAAGTTTTTTTTTTTTTTTCAGTTTTCCAATAATGTAGTCATCACCTCTCCTACACACTTACATTTTCTAGACAAAAAACAATCTAATTAAATGCATAATATGTCAGTTAATTAATCATTTACATTTTACAAGACATTACATTACTGTGGCAGATAAAAACATTGAATAAATATTGCAAAACAATTTTTTTTTTCGTATCACTGAATTTTTTTATTTTATTTTTTGAATTCATAATTACACAATAAACTATGCGGTAGAGTAAATAACTTGGGTTATGTACACTATTGTTCAAAAATGTTTTTGAAACAAGTCTCTTATGCTCATCCAGGCTGCATTTATTCGATTAAAAATACAATAAAAACTGTATTAATATTGTTACAAATTTAAAATAACTGTTTTAAAATATTTTAAAATGTGATTTATTCCGTTGATGGCAAATTTTCTGAAACCATTACTACAGTCTTAAGTGTCACATGATCCTCATTTCTTATTATTATGAAAGTTGAAAACAAGTTGTGCTGCTTCCATTTTTGTGGAAACCGCAATACAATTTTTTCAAGATTATTTAGAGAATAGATCTAAAGAACAGCATTTATTTGAAATGGAAATCTTTGGTTACATTATAAATGTCTTTACTGTCACTTTTGACAAATTTAATGCATCCTTGCTAAATAAAAGTATTTATTTCCTTAAACTTCTGACGTTTAAATAGTAATGTATTCTGTTTTTCAGCATTTTGTGTGATGAAGGCCATATTGTTAACTACTCAAAAGTAGTTTGACACCTTTAAATTTCATTTTAAAGAATACATTTTTATTAAAGGTGCCCTAGAACTTTTTTTTAAAAGATGTAATATAAGTCTAAGGTGTCCCCTGAATGTGTCTGTGAAGTTTCAGCTCAAAATACCCCATCGATTTTTTTAAATTCATTTTTTTAATTGCCTATTTTGGGGCATCATTATAAATGCGCCGATTCAGGGTACGCGGCCCCTTTAAATCTAGTGCTCCACATCCCAAGAGCTCGCGCTTGCTTAAATAACATAATAAAAGTTCACACAGCTAATAAAACCCTCAAAATGGATCTTTACAAAGTGTTTGTCATGCAGCAGTCTAATTACGTAAGTACAGTGTTTATTTGAATGTTTACATTTGGTTATGAATGAGTTTGATAGTGCTCGGTGGCTAACGGCTAATGCTACACTGTTGGAGAGATTTATAAAGAATGAAGTTATGTTTATGAATTATACAGACTGCAAGTGTTTAATAATGAAAATAGCGATGGCTCTTGTCTCCGTGAATACAGTAAAAAACGATGGTAACTTTAACCACATTTAAAAGTACATTACCAACATGCTAACGAAACATTTAGAAAGACAGTTAGTTTATTATTGCTCCATCTGCCATTTTTCGCTATTGTCCTTGCTTGCTTACCTAGTCTGATGATTCAGCTGTGCAGATCCAGACGTGTAATTCCTTTCATAAAGTTGGGAACATGAGCTGTCGTAACACGTAACAGTCGGTGTTATGTTGAGATTCGCCTGTTCTTCGGAGGTCTTTTAAACAAATGAGATTTATATAAGAAGGAAGAAACAATGGAGTTTGAGACTCACTGTATGTCTTTTCCATGTACTGAACTATTGTTATTTAACTATGCCAAGGTAAATTCAATTTTTGAATCAAGGGCACCTTTATTTTTAAAGGCACAATATGTAAGATTTTTGGATTAAAATATCCCAAAACCACTAGAACAATGTTATGTATTTTGTTGATTTGTGTACTTACATTATCCCAGATGTTTCCAAAAATGTTTAAATCAAGAGAAATAAGCAATTTTAACCAGAACACAGACCTTGTCCGTTCGTCGCCTATCAGAACACATCATATGACATCATACCCGCGTTACCCGCGGTACCCATAGAAACATCAAAGATGTTTTAATATATTATGTGTTTTATTATACAGTGTGCTTAGTAGCTGCCGAGCGAACACGCAGAGTAACATTATAACAACTTTCAACACATAAATGTATCTAATATGATAAAACAGCGCTGTGTTACCCCACATACTAATGACTGGAAGAAATGGAAGTAGCGACTGTGGCATAATAAAAGTTCCGCTGCTCTCGAGACGCGTGTCGCTCTCGTCTCTCATTAGCAATCGCTCCAGCAGCCTCGTTCAGCTCCCACAACACTCGGCCCTGCACTGTTTCATACTACAGTAATGTTAATAATCTCATCCATGAACATGATTTCTGCCTGAGTCCCATCCCTATTCTTTTCCACCGGCTGTAGACGTGAAGACAACACATCCCATGATTTCGCAAAATCAAGGCGTCATCAAGCTACGCTTTTGCTTTGAATAAGCGACCTCCAGCTGCGAAAAGTTACATATTTTAAATAAGCCAGCATTTTAGTCTGATTTGTAGTGCGCACAATGTTTTCTGGCATGCGACTTAAACATGACTCGGTCCTGGTCTTGTGGGACTTTTGCACTGTATACATTCCATAAGTCACCTCAAAAACATGTCTCAGTTATTATTCTGTGAGTGGAAGAGAAAAAGAGATAGTGTGCTGGCCCTGTGCCATGTATTTGGTGCAAATGGCTCCTGTGGCCTGAAGGAAGTTTACCTTTTTCATAAGCCGTTAATGATTTATTAAGGAGCCCTGACACAGAGTGCGGCAGAGAGCTTACACACCGGCCTCATCTTTCTCAAGGTGACATCCTGGGGAGCCGCAGAGAGCTGGAGACCTGGTGAATTTTTTAGCTGGCTGGAACGTCTCATCTCCTCTCCTCTCCCTTTTCTCAGGAAGAGGCGGTGGAGATTTAGTCAAGTTGTCACATGAGAAGGTGAAGGCTGTTCTTTAGAACAAGGAGGCAGAAGTGTTATTTTAAAATACCACCTCCGCTGCTCGGGTCAGTATCCGATAAGATCTGCGGTATATAATCCTGTTTTCAACAAGAGTAAATCTCAGCCCAAACATGTTTTTTTTTTAAAGCGAGAGGAAACCCTATGGTAATAAGAGGACTAAAATGTCTCAGGCTTATCACATTGCCCTGTCATGCATACAGTGTGACTGCAGATTTAACATGGGATGAGATTGAAGTGTTGATTCTTAGTGGATATTTTTCCATGACTTCCCACTCAAAACATTCCTATTGCAGAATGCAGCCGTTGTCATATTATTTTCAGTTTGGCTTCTTTTGTCTGTTTTACCATGTAAAAATGACACGTCAAAACTAAAACCAGTAACACTTTCTATATCAAACTTTTAATACTAAAGGACAGATTTACTAAACAGGGCAAATTAGCGTGAGAGCGCAATAGAGTGCCCCAGATGACGCGTTTTTGTAGGCCAACCCGAAAGTTAGCGGCGCACGGGTTCCCTCGGTTGAAAGCCTATGCATTTTTCCCATAGACTTTTGGAAAATCGCAGAAAATAAGCTCTGTGTTTAACAAAGGGTTATGACACTTACACGTTTTGTCTATCAAGATAATCTTTACAAGTTAACACAACATTTATAGATTTTGAAGCTTAAATAAAGTCATCAGATATAAAAAGCTAACGGTAGGCTATAAACGGACTACAACACACCATGGTCGCGGATCAACGTCGTCACCATCAAGCTTCCTCAAAATGTATTTAAAAACATGCTCGCTGATTATGATCTGCGCTGTTATTAATACTTATCCACTTTTTAGTGAGAAATGCTGTCCAAATGTCCCGTTTTTAATGATGACGTCTAAAGTCCCCACCAAAGGAAGTAGTCCCTTTTAGCAATTTGTTAGCAACCGCCGATTTTAAGACACAGTAAAAGTTAAAAAAAATCACAAGTGGGTTATAACTGGTGTGTTTTATGTCATAGATCAAAACGTGAAAGTATTTAGAGGCTTTGTTAACCACAGACCTTATTTCAGGCGATTTAGCAAAATCCATTCAAAAAAAAAAACCCATAGACTTGACAGCGTTGGAACCGGAAGTCCTAAAATGCTAACTCGCTTCCGGGTTTTGCCTACAAAAATGCGTCATCCCTAGGGCACTCTATTCCGATGGAAGTGGAAAGTTCTTTGACGACTACTGACAACTACTATATGACATTGCTGTCTATAGGGAGGTCAGAAAGCTCTTGGATTTCATCAAAAATATCTTAATTTTTGTTCCGAAGATGAACAAAGGTCTTAGGGGTTTGGAACGACATGAGGGTGAGTAATTAATGGCGGAAATTTCATTTTTGAGTGAACTAATCCTTTAATAATATTTAATAGACCTGAGCTAGCGTGAACTATAACTAATGTTAGATTAACATATATTGTAACGAACGTATTGCTCTTTGTTAGTTAAACCATTAACTAACATAAACTAATGGGACCTTGTAAAGTGTTACCTGCATTTTTATAGTCCATTATATATACAGATTTCATAGAAAGTTTTAGCCAAACAGTTTTGACATATTTGTTTTTTACTTTAAAAATTAAACTTTTAACTAAAGGAAACTTATAACATGGGAAACTTCAGGCTGTCCTTGAATTGCTTTGCAAATTTCATTTCAAAGTCCATGTGTTTCTGCTGATATTATTTATATCAGTTTTCATATCAATCGGCCGGCGTAGCAGGAAAATTAGTGTCATACAGCTGTCACCAATTTAAATATACACTAGTTATTAATAATACTCTATTTTTATCTGTTATTATGTTATCTAGTGTACTTGAGAATTTAAGTCATAGCTTAATTGAAAAGAATATAATGGGCGTTCCTCTGAGGAGCACCCTAGATTTAAATCTCAAAGGAAGCCTGTAATACATACAGTTCTCATTAAAAGGTGTCTTCTATAGTAATCATGCTCTCTCTCTCATACACATACGTTGGGTTTCCATGCTTCATGGGGACATTCCATAGATATAATGATTTTTATACTGTACAAACTGTACATTCTATCCCATAAACCTACCCATTATAGAAAACTTTCTGCATTTTTAGTTTTTCAAAAAACATCATTCAGTATGATTTATAAGTTGTTTTGCTTCTGCATAAAAAACTATCCTATTTGTGTTACCTGACTATATTTTTTAATTTAAAATTAAGGAAAAAACATTGTACACTGATGTAATATTTTGAAACTTACTTGTGGACGCAGGAACATTTTTGGTATGTCTGTTCTGTAAAAGAACCTATCCAAGTATGTGAACTCTTGGATTTAATAACTGGTTGACCCTCCTTTGGCAGCAATAACCTCCACCAAACCGTTTCCTGTAATTGCGGATCAGACGTGCAGTAGGTCGGTAGGAATTCTGCACCAGTGCTCTTTACAGAACTGTTGCAGATCAGCAATATTTTTGATGTCTGGTGTGAATCGCTCTCTTGAGGTCATTCCAAAGCATCTCAACCGGGCCGGGGTCAGTAGTCTGACATGGCCACTCCAGAAGGCTTATTTTCTTGTGTTGAAGCCATTCAGTTGTTGATTTACTCCTAAGCTTTGGGTTGTTGTCCCGTTGCATCATCCAAGTTCTGCTGAGCTTTACTTCGTGGGTAGATGCTCTTACATTCGCCTGCAAAATGCTTTGTGGTGGAGGGACTTAGCTAAATTAGTTTGATCACAAGTAACCATGAGTTCCCAACCCTGATTTTTCTGAAACCTGTTGTTTTAGTTTATTGAATATTTTATAAACATTGTGTATGATGTAACATTTAAAAGGTACATATTAGTTATATACAGTGGTATCCGAACCCTGGTGTGCACCAAACACGCTTTCAAACAAACTCTGGTGCAGTTCACCTGAAATAAGAACAAAGATGCAACCCCAAAAAGGACAGAATGCTCAACCATACCTGGTTCTTCTCATCATAAGAGCTATGTTGCCCATTACAGTTCAGTACAGGCATCAGATCGGCCGTCTTCTTGCAGCAGATGTTCGTTTGTGTGTAACGGAGGAATTCCTGGCACTGTTTTGAATCCTTCACACATTTTATAAACTTCTCAGCTGGTAAAAATACCATCATACAATATGTATGCACATAAAACGAGCACATTTAGTCTAGCACACACAATTGTTTTTGATGTTAACTTCCATCGTAAAATATACGCCATTTTGTTGTTTTGTATCTTTAGGTTCTTTCTTAAAAAATGACAGTGTGAACGCTAAGCGAACCAAAACTAAATGTATATAGTATATATAGTACCTATATATCAGAGGTCGCATTAACCGAAAATTTTCCGTCACTGGCGTAATTTTTTTTGCAGTGACGGAAAAATCTGAAGGCCGTCCGTCATTTTAACAGATTACACTGAGGCTGATGTAACTTGTAACTGTAAAAAGAGCGTGAGTTCAGTCTCCACAAAAAAATAAAAAAAATAAATACAAATAAAAGTTCAGTCTCCACAATAAAATGAAAATAGGGTGTTTGATTACACACAGGCGAGCACCCAATTTAAGTTCATTTTATAATAATAAAGATATAATACTTAAGTTTCTAATCCAGTTCGTTTTGTTTTAAATGGTTTGTTTTGTTATTTTTCCTGCTGACTATCAAGTTTATGGTCAACGAATGGCTTTTCTATGTTACGTAACATTGTTTCCAACATATTTTCTGATGTTCATTCATGTTTATTTTGTTCTGTAAAGTAGTAAAGAGGAAGAGATGATTGCGTTCACTCACTGAAAAGTGACGCACAGTCTTTGTTCAACTTTATTTTCATAATATAAATAAATGCATAGCTTAGGCCCATTTTCTTATTCTGTAAGCTTGTGAATAAAAATGTGGATGAAAAAATAAACTATTAAACGTCTTATCATTAAAATCAAAAAATTAAAAAGACTGGTAATAATTGGTTATGACGGAATTTTTTACTATCCTGTCCGTCAAACAGTCCGAAAGTCTAACGCGACCTCTGCTATATATAGAAAGTATATGTATTCTTTAACTTAACCCTAAAATCGGAGGGAAATGATAGGTGAGTTAGAATGGTGCAGAAGCCCCTAACCCTTGTTGTAAGCCTAAATACATGATGTGTAAATACACAGCAAAGTAAGTGGAAATTATGTATGCACATTAAAATGCAAATTTATAAGCACCTCAAGAAAGCATAAATCCTATCAGTCAATGTATTACATTTAAATAATATCTCAAACCATTGACTTCTCCATGTTCCAAAACCTCTTTTTTTCCCCCCTCTGCATCTCTCACGTTCTCTCTTCCACACACACATTCACACACAAACACATGGTATGCTGAGAATGCTTAGCTCATTAGAGTATCTCAGAGTTACTGTGCAGTTCATCATGCAGAGCTGAACTAATGGAGCAGACCTAATGCTCCTCACACTGGCTGCTGGATCATCTGTGATGTTTTGTATCATTGTAGATTTAACTCAAAAATCAACACAGTGTGGCTCATATTAAAAATAACCCCTTTATTTGTGAAAATGTCTGTTATTAAAGCTGTTTAGTGCTGCAGTTACATAACCCAAAAACTACAAAGGTGAACTAACATTATTATAATTCGTATGTTCATAATATATTGATTGTCAGATAACCACAAATTACAGGTAACCAACACTGCAAATTGCCATTTGTGCAAATTGCATTTCCATCTCTCTCCCTTCTGTTTTTTTGAGTGCACAGGTATGACCTTCAGAATAATTTTGGTTGCCACTTCCTGTCCTGACAGGTTGCCATGGTAACAGCTCTTTGGACTAACAGACAGATGATGTACAGTGCTGGCACTAGAGCACTCATGTCTGAGTACTGCATGTTTTTAATGCTGTCAGATCTGACTACCTGAAGAGACGGGAAGTATTAAGACTTGCCAAGTCTCCAAGATTAGCCTTGAAGTGTTTGTCCCCCTGACCCCCCCATTTCCTTCAAAGCTCAGGAACAGTGTAGTGTTAAAACACTATTTTTAATGATGATTCTGACAATGGTGGAATTTTGCTGAATAAATCTGAATCAAATTGGAAGACCTTAAAAAAATTAGATGTTAACTACTTTTAATGATTGAAGAATCCTGCTAATTTTGGTTTTTGTGTTTTTTTTCTTTTTTTCTTTTTTCTTTTGCGCAAACAAAGCCCTTGTGTCACTTCGTAATATTGAGAATAAACCAATGGAGTCACGTGGATTACTTTTACGATGTCTTTACTACCTTTCTGGAACTTGAAAGTGGTAGTTGCATAGGCTGTCAATGGAGGCACAGAAAGCTTTGTGACAGAATTAATGACAGAATTCTCATTTTTGGGTGAACTAACCTTTTAAAGGGCTAATAACGTCAACACGCGTTCTCACTCCCAAACTTGTCGCATACTGACACTTGGTCAGGACCCCTTGGTGTCACTTTTTAATACCCTTTTAGGTGTCATTTTTTTGACATGCAGGGTACTCCACTTGGCACATGTGCCAAAGGTTTCTCATTGAAATCAATGGTGTACCCTGCACATTAAAACTCATGGATGAAAGGGGTACCCTGTGCATCAAAAAGTGATACAGAGGGGTCCTAATCATGCATCAATATGTGACTAGTTGGAAGTGAGAATGTGTTGGATCGGGCACATAAGGCAAACAGCTGAAAACAATGGGATATGGTGGAAAAATTTTCATTGATTAACAGTTCTATACATACAGTATATGTATATATATATATGTCTTGAGGCCAGGAGAGTGAGGCTTTACTTACACAGGGGTTTACTAACTGGTCTCGATTACACTCACCCCCTAAACCTCACTCCCATCTGGGTCACGGCACCAACATAACCCCTCTGGTTTGACTTGCACCACTCCAAGCAGGATTCGAACTGCCATTTCTGCATGGAAGGTGTGCGTGCTAACAAGGACGCTAAAGACCGCAGTGTCAGGCGCTAGTCCCCTCTTGAAGACAGTGGAGTGAGGTTTTTCTTGCATATTTTTTTATTAGCTGGCCTCCCTAACACATAGGCCTATACATGAAATTAAAGCTAAAAAGTTACCACAGTTCATATGGGTGCCTCAATGACATGAGGTTAAATGAGTTTTCCTTTGAAAAGGTTTGAGGTTAAATGAGTTTTCCTGGGTGAAATGTTCTTTAAGTTTGAATAAGGTAATTTTCATATTAAGGCATTCACCTAATAATTAAATAAAAAAGCATGCAAACTTTTGCCTCTTATTCTTTTAAAGTTATATAAATGCCCTGTTTTACAGTGTGTGTTAAACATGAGGTTAATCCTTATGTTCTATATAAACATCTTTTATTAAATGCATCCTCAAACATAACCTGAGCTCAAATTGATCCCTATAACAAAAGGACAGATTGATACTGAAGCTATCCATCGGCCGCTTCTAGTGCACAATTCAGTTATCTCTCAATAGTCTTGACATTCAGTTGGCATCTCTGTGTCAAAATCGAATACGAGTCATCCATAATCTCAGACAGACAATAACTGACAAAAGATGGTAATCTCCACTGCTCAAGGCCACAAATCAATGGCCACAATGTCATCCGTAATACTATTACAAGGCTGGAATCAAGGAAGGGAGCTT